>NC_045439.1:141960111-142038941 GCF_002776525.5 Piliocolobus tephrosceles | reverse complement strand
TGGAGTCTCACTCTGTCACCCAGGCTGGAGTACAGTGGCACCATCTTGGCTAGTTGCAATCTCCACTTCCCAGGTTCAAGCCATCCTCCTGCCTCAGCCTCCCAAGTAGATGGGATTACAGGTGTGTGCCACCACGCTGAGCTAACTTTTGTATTTTTAGTAGAGATGGGGTTTCACCATGTTGACCAGGCTGGTCTTAAACTCCTGACCTCAACTGATCTGCCCACTTCGATCTCAAAAAGTGCTGGGATTACAGGTGTGAGCCATGGTGCCCAGCCGAGGAAGTCTTATTGACATCAGCAGGAATACATTGTTTCTTCTGACTTCAAATTTGGGAAGGCAAGCATTTGAAAAGAAATTGGGTTCAGATATTAGCTCTGCTTTACATTGATCCTAAATAGGTAATATGGTCTCTTGCTGGTAAGTAGTAGGGAGGAAGACGGGAGATACTATGGGAGTAACATGGATCATCGGGAAACCTTCACAGCATTATTTTGTTAGAACATGTTCATGGATTTTTGGTTTTGGTCACCTAGCACCAGAACACTTTGTTTAGGCAGAGTCCTAAAATAGGCAGGAGGCAGGGTCACACATCCCACCGTAGAAGCTAAAGGAGGAAGATAATATTTTTTCTCTGACAGCTGGGGCATCTGCAAATGTTCTTGCCAAGGGCTTTCAACCTCGAGGGAGTGACACAAAAAGGCAGGATGCTGAGATCATTGTAGGTATGGTGGGGTTCACAGCCCACTGCATAGAGATGACTTCTGAGGTGTGGGGTCCTCTGAAGACTGTACCTAGGGCAGGGACCATCTTGGCTGTGCTCCAGGTTGCCAGCTTCCCTGGCTTCTTATTCTTTCCTGGACCTTGTTCTTCTTCTTTAGCTCTGTGACAGACTTATAAAAATTGCCTTTTTCTTGCATCGGTCAGGGTAAATTTCTGTTGTCTTCACCAAAAATTCTGACTAGCATAAACATTCCACATATCATCTACACCTATAATTTCCATTAAAATAACTGTTTCATTGCAAAAATTATCAATGGAAAACTTTTAAAATATAGACAAATAAAAGACCCCAAAACCAAAAAACCACTATGACCTCAACCCCCATGCAAAACCATTGTAATCAAAGTTTTTAAACATTTTTTGGTACATACTCTCCCAGCCTTTTTTCCTGGGCATATGAGTCTTTTCTGTTTTTTTTTTTTCTTTTTCATTTTCCCTCTTCCCCTTTCTTTTCTTCTTTTCTTTCGCTATTATAAAAGTGCTATGATATGATGATCAACACGTCTGCTATACATCTTTGCACACTTGTATCCTGAGTTTGTCTGCTCTTCTGCCTTATCTATAGAATTACTTCTCAACATGAACACAGACATGAGTTGGTCTAGCCTAGTGAAAAATGTTTGTCACACTTACTTGACTTGCCCTCCAACAAATAGATGTAGAAGTGGCAATTCTCATATACAAGAAGGCATATAAAATAATTTCACGTACATTATTGAGTTATAAGACCAATGCAAGGCTGGGCAGCACGGCTTATATCTGTAATCCCAGCACTTTGGAAGGCCCAGGCAGGAGGATCGTTTGAGCCCAGGAGTTTGAGACTAGCCTGGCCAACATGGTGAGAGCTCATCTCCATAAAAATTTAAAAATTAGCCAGGTGTGCTAGCACATGCCTGTGGCCCCAATTACTTGGGAGACTGAGGCAGGAGGATTGCTTGGGCCCAAGAAGTCAAGGCTGCAGTGAGCCATGATCGCATCACTGCACTCTAGCCTGGGTGACAGTGAGACCCTGTCTCAAAAAGAAAGGAAAAAAAAAAAAGAACAATGCAGCAGAGTAAAACATGAAACATGTTCCTCCACTGGGTAAAAGTCCTTTAACATCTATCATGGCGATCTCATTTCGTCATGTACAAATGAATTCAAAGTTTTTATACTATAGTTGCTAGGATCCAGAACTTCCAAAGAAAGTTTAGGGTATACATACACTCTCGCCTGAAAGGACCCAATATTTCAACTAGAAATACATTAAAAATTTACTAATTTCTCAGAATGCATTAAATTGACCTCTAATTCAAGAGGCGTTGTAGAAAATGTTTTACAGATAGATCATTACTTAGAGGTACAAATAACAATTGCCATTACAAAGCAGAGAATCTAAGAGGATTTAATTATTGTACACATAATTTTACTATGTATATGGAAGTTACAAATGCCATTTGCAAATAGTAAAAATATTAAAAGTTCCTAAAAAGTCTGATCTCTACCTCACATCTTAATAGATTTTAGTATTCTTTTCTTCATAGAGGTAAACCTCAACTCCAGATGGATTAAAACACATCAGCAGAATCGAAATTAATTGTATTTCTATTTTTCAACCAAAATTGCCTTAGGTCACTTTGTTCTATAGCTCCTCATTCCATTATCTGTCTTTAAGGCATTTATTTTTTTCCTTCCCAGTCATATTTTAATACTAAAAGTAAGAGCTTACAGCTCTGGTTTTCTTCCTGATGAATGGTAAACAAACTTCCCTCATTGCTACTTCAAAATTGTCTTTAATATATTTAAGAAACCAATTCACAAAATTTTTAGAGACTTCCAAACAAGTGTGCAAGTGAGTTTTTTTTTTTTTTTTTTTTTTTTGAGATGGAGTTTCACTCTTGTTGCCCAGGCTGGAGTGCAATGGCACAATCTTTGCACATGGCAACCTCTGCCTCCTGGGTTCAAGTAATTCTCCCACCTCAGCCTCAGCCTCCCAAGTAGTTGGGATTATAGGCACGTGCCACCAAGCCTGGCTAATTTTTTTTTTTTTTTTTTTTTTTGTATTTTTAGTAGAGATGGGGTTTTACCATGTTGGCCAGGCTGGTCTTGAACTCCTGACTTCAGGTGATCCACCCGCCTTGGCCTCCCAAAGTGCTGGGATTACAGGCGTGAGCCACCACACCTGGCAATTTTTTTTTTTTTTTATGAGACAGGGTCTGGCTATGTTGTCCAGGCTGGAGTGCTGGAGTGCAGAGGTGTGATCTCAGCTCACTGCAACCTCCACCTCCCAGGCTCAAGTGATCCTCCCACCTCAGCCTCTGGAGTAGCTGGGACTACAGGTGCACGCCACTGTACCTGGCTAATTTCTTTTCTTTTCTTTTTTTTTTTTTTTTTTCATTTTTGGTAAAGATGGTTTCACTGTGTTGCCCAGGCTGGTCTCGAACTCCTGAGCTCAAGCAATCTGCCTGCAGCTTCCCAAAATGCTGGGATTACAGGCGTGAGCCACCGCACCCAGGCCTTTTTTTCCTTTTTAAAAGAAACCAACCATCTTTAAGCTGTTTGTAAAGATTTTGACTATTTTTTTGTCTTTAGAGAAACAGGTCTTGCTATGTTGTCTGAGCTGTTCTTGAACTCTTGGGCTCAAGCGATTCTTTCACTTCAGCCTCCCAAGTAGCTGGGCCTACAGGGGCACATCACCATGCCTGGCTTATTAATTTAATTTTAAAAGTCACATATATGACTGTCTTCATCCAACAGTGCTTTCTGTCCATGACCAACCCATTGATAAAGTAACTACCCAATCATTAAAAAAAAAAAAATCCTTTTTCTAAATTATCAAATACTTTATTAAGCAAAAGAAAATAAGGAATAAACTTTTTAGATCCCAGGCTTCAACATTATTTTGCTATTCAAATAAAAATGTAGTAGTTTTGTAGTTTTCACATTTGTTACCACAGATTTCAAAATAATAATCTACATTCCTAAAAACTATTTACATATACAAACAATAGAGAACATAATTAAGCTGGAGTTTTTCCAGTCATTGTCTTTGGGGTTCAAGCAGCAGAACCATGATGTAGGTAAGAGTACTAAGGCCGATTGCCAGTGATGTGATTCAAGCTCAAGAACAAAAAGTTGAGCTGTGGGTATCTGACTCATAAAAAGGATGCTAACCAAAGGGTCTCCATCTTTAGAGACCAAACAAGGGCAAATGTGCTACTGGTGCAAAAGTAACTGTGGTTTTGCCTTTTATAAAAATGGTAATTACTTTTGCACCAACCTAATAAAATGGCAATAGTAATGATATGGTTATTTGTAAAACAGTACTCTCCTACACATTTCAAAAGAGCCTAAAGATACTCATAGACCATAGGTCTTTAAGAACAAAATAGGCTGCTTATTTATTTGGAATGGTTCTTGATGGAGGATATTCTGGAAGGCGGGAAGATCTTTCCTTCCTTGGCCATCTATCTCTCTAGGGGGTCAAACTTTGAATTGTATCTCATTTATTCTTCTCAGAGTGACTCAAACCTAGTTTCAGAGGTTAGAGACTCTACATCTTTCAAACACAATTCCTATTTAGAATTACACAGTAGATAGGAACTCTTACCTGTTCCCAACTCCGTTTCAAAATTCAGCCAAGATTCCTTGATAGGGGATTTCTTTTCTTTCTATATTTTCTGCATTGCCACTTAGAACACTTATTTACTCCTATAATATACAATAAAATGTAATTTAAAAAACAACTTTGTAAAATAAGATATGTAAGAGCATTTTTTTTTTTTTTTTTTGGATATTTGGTCATGTTGTGTGGGGCAAATACAGCTCAGCTTTGGCTGAGCTATATTCCTTTTTTTAATAATAAAAAAGCAAAATCATGAAAATTTTCTTACAAATAGATCTATTTGTAAAAGCAAAAAAAAATTTCTTATTTCAAGTATGTAAGGAAAGCAGAAAGTATTCAATTGGTTATACATACACTTTTAGATATTTCAGTTTCTGTAATGATTGACATCCAGTGAAGCCTTCTTTCAATTTTCTAACATTAATACAAAAGTTATCAAAATGTATAAAAGATGCTTCTAAAAACAACTGTCACATTTAATGTTTTGATTTAGTAATCAGGCCATGATTTTTTCAACTCTAATTTTAATTTGTTTCTGTACTTTCTCTTTAATGGGAGAGGGGGTGGGGCTTCTAAGTCTTCCTCGAGTCTTTGTACAATAAAGTGAGCTATTTGCTTCTATTTAGCAGAGTTGGATGGGGCATATCTCTGCATTTGATTGGTTGGTTTTTAAGGGATTACTCCTCTGGAAAGACACTGTCTCATATCGAATTGCTAGCAGCGTGGTCTTAACTGTGGTTAAACTTTGAAGATGAACATTTACCATCAAAGAGAACACAAACTTCAGGACTCCTGTGTTACACAGATCATACACACTATACTGACCTGTTTTGATAAGGTTCTGTTTGAATACAACCCTAAAACACCATATCCAGAAACAACAACTGTCTCAATGGCATAAATAGGTAATTTGGGGTTTCTCGTGTTATTACAAAGAAGCCAATAAAACTTAGAATAAATTCCAACTATACAAATAGGCTTCAGTAAGATTAACAAAATCTGAGGATGACAGGTAAGTCAACAAGTTAAATAAATTATACTATTTATAATCAGATGAAATAAAACAATGACTTCTAACTTTTATGTTGCATTTCCCACCTACTCAGAGTAAACATCAGACTTCAAATTTCATTTATCATTTTATCTGAAAGAATTTCCTCAAATCCTTAGTTGCAGGGCTTTACACTTGCAATCCATCAGGTTGCAACATTAAAGTTACTACAGCTTCTTCCCCAGTGTAAGTATTCTGTATGTGTTTTATTTACATTGTCACTTTTTACTTCCTCCTCAACTTTATATGTCTAAGAATGAAACTGTATTGCTATTATGTAACAGTATTTTAACTTTGCGACATACATACTGGTTTCTCTCTCCTTTGAACCCGTGTTCCTGAAAAATAAACACAATGTATCCGGAAAAACTATCTTGAGATGTGTGGGGAAGAGTGCAGACATGTAGAAACAGACACTAAAATACAGTCGTGTGGAAAGGTAAGGATGTATCTGTCCTTGTTGACAACAATCCCCGTGGTTTATTAACAGCCACAGGCAGCCACCTTAGTGCCAAGTCGGTAACCCAGTGGGCATCAGGGCTTTAAGGTCTCTTAAAACTTAATGTGATTCAAAAATACCCAAGGCAAGCACGCCGAAAAACCTGGAGAAAGTGCTCCAGTTAGAGCCTCCTTGGCAACCCAAACCGAACCAAATGACTCAGGTGGACGAGTAGAATAAACCGTGCGCCGTTCTCTTTCACTAGGTCTATAAAGCCCATAAATTATGTTTGGTCCAGAAAACCAGGAGTTATGAGCACCTTCCTTTTCCACCTTTTAATATTCTGTATATCCAGCAACAGTTCTTAATCCATGGTCTTCATTCATTTATTGCCTAAACAAGATCTTGGGTGTCTCTTGGTGATCACTTCTTCCAAGCTGACCTTATATGACAGCAAACTGAAAAGCCTCTTCGTGGGAAGGGTCGCGACCGCGCGGTAAGTCATCCAAAAGTGGAAGCATCTCGCTTTTACTGACTTATGTACACGAGGGTGGCGATGGCGGCGGCCTGACCCGGACGAGGCCGGAGAGGAAGGGGCGCGCGGGCTGGGCGGCCGCGGCGGGGGCGACGGGGGCAGCCACGCTCCCCAGCGCTAGCCGCCGGACCCGGGACACGACGAGCCCCTCCCCGCATTGCACCCTGACCCCTCCCCTCCTTTCAGGCCTTTCATCTGCCCTCCCGCTGGGCAGCCCGCGGCCCCCGGACCTCAAGCCGCCCGCCTCCTTCCGCAACCCCGTCGCGCCGCCCCGCGAAGCCCTCAGCCGGGCGGGGACCCCGACCCGACCCCTCCGGCCGCGCCCCTCCCCCTCGTAGAACGCACCTGCGGCCCCGCCCCCGGCCGAACGCTGAGGCGGCGGCGGGCTGGCGAGGCCGGGCGGCTCGGCCCTCGAGGCACAGTCACCTTCCCTTCCCCCGCCATTCCGCCCACCCCCCTCACTCAGCCACAGAGCAGCCGCCGCGCTCCTCAGCCGCCCCGAAATCTAAAGGGGTCCGTCTCCGGCACCACAACCAAATGGCCGAGCCTCCCTGGCCAGCTGCGCAGCCCGCCCATTGGTCCCTTCCCCCCCCCGCCGCCGCTGCCATTGGCTGTTGCCCGGAGACCCTCGGCGGCGATTGGCTCGGGCCGCTGCCGCTCTTCCGCGGGGCCGCAGATCCCGCCTCCACGGCGATCAGGTTAGTGTGCGCCGCGGGTGCTGGGGGCTCGAGAACCGAGCGGAGCTGGTTGAGCCTTCAAAGTCCTAAAACGCGCGGCCGTGGGTTCGGGGTTTATTGATTGAATTCCGCCGGCGCGGGAGCCTCTGCAGAGAGAGAGCGCCAGAGATGGAGATGGGCAGACGGATTCATTTAGAGCTGCGGAACAGGACGCCCTCTGATGTGAGCATTTGCCAAAAATATCTCTGTCGGTCCATTCTCCTACTTTGTGTGTGTGTGTGCGCGCTGGGGGGAGGCACTTTTTTTGGGGGGGGGCGCCCGGGAGGTGCGGGTTTGGGGGTCGGACTGCAAGCGAATTGGCAAGGCTGGGGGGTTGCAATGCCATCCGAGCATGTTCCGGCTGCCGCCGCCGCTGCCCTTGGTGTGTGACTACCTGTGCGTGTGCTCCCGCGTGTGCGAGTGTGGGTGCGAGAGTGTGCGTGCGAGTGTGCACCCATCGGGGGCCGGCGGGCGCACGCGTTTGGGTCGGAGAGAATGAGGCGAAATCACCCTCGGAGATCGCTGCTCCCGTGACTCCGTCTGGGGGGAAGATTAACGAGGGAGGAGGAGGAGAGGGGCTGCCTCCTGAATTTAACAACAAAAAAAGGGGGTTTTACATTTTATAAATGTATCCCCCCTTCCGCCCCCCTCCCGCGCCTCCCCCCTCCCTTTCTCTCGCTCGCTCGCTCGCACACACAATAAGTTTGGGGCTTCGCGAGTCCGGTTTAGTTTCTGATAAATGTGGGCCGAGGGCCCCGGGGAGAGCGCGTGGGGAGGGGGCTGCAGCGGAGTTGGGAATGGCTGGAGTTTAAAGTGCGTCTTCATTTCTTTGCAGTGATGAGGCGAGAGACGGGGGAGCCATATTTGTAACTTTGTAGTGTTCGTGAACGCGCCCTTTCTCTCCCTCCCTCCCTTTCTCTGCCTCCCTTCCTCTCCTCCTCTTTCTCCCTCACTCTTTCCACCCCACCTTCGGGCCAGATGCTGATGTTTCTTCCTTTCCTTCCGAAGGGAGGATAAATTCGAAGGAGGGGGAGGGATTTTCGAACGTGCAAAGGCACAGATAATCCCCGCGCCTCCCTGCCTCCAGTGATCGCTGGTGCAAGTTGCCCAAAGGCTACGTCCCGGTCCCCCCTCGCCCCAGCTCCTTCCGGCCTCCCCAAGATGCCAGCCTTTGGGCCTTGGTGTCCCCCAGCTCGAACCCCCGGCCCGTCTTTCTCAGGGCTGGGCTCGTCGGCAGCCATTCGGCGCCTGCTTAATAAATGGGCACGGGAAACTTTGTCAGGACGCGAGCTGCCCGGAGCTGGCGCCGGTGGTGGGTACTGGCTGGGTCCACGTTTATGCGGGCATGGCAAACACGCAGCTCTAGGATGGGAGTTTGCCCGCTAGCAGCCGTTATTGATTGGGCAGCGGCGGGAGCACGGCCGGAGGAAACTTACACGGGTGGGAATCGCCAGGCTCGAGCGAAAGCCCACCCCCGAGGAGGGGGAAGGTGGGTGACTCGAACGCTGGTTTTTATTTCTGCCTCCCTCTCGCTTTCAAACCTGAGTGTTTTCGGCGAGTTGGCGGCTCTGGGGCGGAGACCCCGGCCAACTCCCCTCTTGGCCCCTCGGGGGGACCGGGGACGCGCTGGCGGGAGGACGCCCCCAGTCTCGGTGGCCCGAGCTCCACGGAGTTGGGAGTTTGGGCAGCACCGTGCGCTGGCCTGTCGCTCCTCCAGCCCGTTAAACCCGAATCCCGGCGAAGGCAGGCCTCGCTTCCTCTTTTCCCTAGTTCCTCCCCCCAAACCTGAGTGAGACTTTTGAAAACAAGATCCTTTTTGTCTACCCCCTCCCCGCCTTAACGCAGCTGTGGACTGGAGACGTGCGAGTGCCTTATGGCGCGCAGGGCGGGGAGGGGGCGGTCGCGGGAGAGTAGGGGGCGCCGCCGGAGGAGGCCAGAGTTTCCCCGTACTATTTGCCATTGGTTTGCTTCTCTCCGGCCGCTTTCGTCCTGGCCGGGACCCGGCGCCTTGCGTTTGGGGGCTGGGTGTGGTGATGGGGGAGGGGGCCGTGGCCGCGGTCTTCCCGCGTACTTTCCGGAAGCCCCCTGCGCGGAGGGGGAAGGGCGCCGAGCGCGGGGTCGGGGTCGCCGCGGGTGGGTGTGGGGGCGCGGCTGGCCTGGCGAACCCGACTGACGCTGCCGGCCCCCCGGGAGCGAGCCGGAAAGCGGGTCGAACCGGCGCTTTAAACTTCCCCGAGTGTGTGTGTGTGTGTGTGTTGGGGAGGGGAGCGCACCGCGCCGTTCTGGGAGCGATTTCTCACGCTTCGCCCCCTCGCCTCCCAGCCTCGCGGCCCACACGCCTGCCCCCTGTCTGGAGGCGGGGTGGGGCGCGGGTGGCGGAGGAGGGGGCACTTTCTGCACATTTGCGGGGGTGGGGGAGAAAGCTAGCGAAAGAGGGACAAAAGGGGTGGGGGAGGAGGAACTGTATTTTTTTAAACGTTCTTAAGACAAATGGCTCCAAGAGCGCGCCCCCTGCGCCCCTCCCCGCCGCGCTGCTCCCGGGCCCCACACACACCCACCTTCGGCACCTCTCCCAACTGGGCTCCGGGAGCTGGTGGCCATGCCGCGACGCCGAAATAGGACGAGCAGCCATGTTTCCCGGGGCTCGCGCCGCACGCCCCGCCCCTCCTCCCCGGCGCGGGGCGCGGGGCTCGGAATGCGGGCTCCAGGCTCCATGCGGCGCGGGGCGCGGGCAGGCGGGCGGTGGGGGTGCAGTACGCGCGGGGCCGGCCTTGTGGCTTCCCGGGCTGGTTTCGAGCTCCAGGTTTTATTTTTATTATTTGTTTTTGTTTATTTATTTTAATGGCTAGGACCACCAGGGGCTGAGCCCGAAGGGCGCCCAGGCGTTACTGGGGGGGCAGGAGCCGCCGCCAGGGCCCTGCGCGCCTGTGGCACGACTGCCGGGCGCCGGGCTGCCATTTTGTCACCGTGGCTGTTGTCGCTGTGGGGGGCGGGGGGAGCGGAGTCTTGCGCCATCGCCCCGACGGCCTCCCGCGCGGAGGCGGCAGGGGGAGCCGGCATTGGGGACCCCCAGTTGTGCTGTGAGCCCCGATGGGGGTTTCCGCCCGGCGCCAGCGGCCTGAGGCTGTGCTGGAGCGTCACGGCGGCCGCGGCGCCGGGAGGACGACGATCCTCTGTGCAAGTGCCCCCCCACGCGCTCCCTGCCTCCCCCGCCCTCCTCTCCGGGGTTTTGCTGTTCCTCCTGCAGGCGTTCAGACGTAGTTAAATGTGGCCTTAAGGACTAACCGATCGCTCTGGTGTTTGCTCTTTCGGCGGAAGTGATAGAGTAAGGGGAACATTAAACACGAGGTTCTTTTGGCGGGGGTGAAGGGTGTCGCGCACGCGACTGTAGTGGCCCTGACTGAAGCCAAGGACAGCAGCCTCTTCCCCGGGAGGGAAGAGTTGTCGATCCGTTGGGGAAACGCCCTCCCGGGCTGGGCTCTCCGGGAAGGTAGGTCGAGCTCCGTGTTTCAGGTGGATGTTGCAGCGCCCTGCAGGCTAGGGGAACCCTCCTCGGTCTTAACCTGCTCCTTCGCCCTTTTATTTTTGCCTGGGGGAAGACAGCTACAAAAGTAATGAGGTCCTAAACCGAAAGAGAGGGATGAAGGTTTGCTTTTGAAAAAAGTAAACCGCCTTTCTCTGGCTGTTGACTTAGGAGCCAGGCAATTCGTCGCGTCGGGTCCTCCAGTGCTGGCGTCTCTGAGAATTTTTAAAAGCCGGTATTTAGGTGCTGGTTAAGCACCTCACGAGCTGAACTCTGGTATCTGTGCAGAGACTAACTTTCATGGCAGTGTCCAGCAGAGACTGCCTTGGAAGCCAGCTTTTACTTTGACCTTTGGAATACATCGCATGATGTTTTCCAGGCTGACTTACTGCCTAATTGGGTTCAAGTAGCATGATATTAACTCCAGTTTATGCAAGCCAACCAGGAACTCACAGGCAGAAAATTGAGCCTGAATTCCCGTATGGTCCTCGTCAGTTGAGTTCTGCTGCTGATAGTTTGGAGTCTGGGGGGCTCCATGATGAAGATGGGCTTAGGAATTACACAGACCTGGATTTGAATTCCCCCTGCCACAAGAGGTAGGATACGTTTACCTGCCCTTGTGACCTTGGACTGGTGAGCTTAACCTACCTTTTTGAAGCTTGGTTTCTTCACCTGTAAAACGGCATAGTAATTCCATTTAATCAGTAAATGATGACAAAACTGGTTTGATATGGCCCTCAGTATATGCTGTCTATATGACAGTGTCAGTCTCGGAGACATATCAGGGTGCTTCCAGGCATTACTTTGAGCTCCTCCATGGTTTAGGATAATAACAATATTAGCTAATGCTTACATGGCAGCCACGCTGTGTCTGGCACATTTCTTAAGTGGATTACATGTATCAACTAATTTAGTCCCCACAACAGCACTGTGAGGTAGGTATTATCATCCTCATCATTGTGCATATGGAAATTGAGGCATACAGGGGTTGTCATGTGACCAGTGAGTGGCAGAACCAGGATTCAGACTCAGCCAGTCTGCATACTCAACCTCTACACACTCCTTTGAAACTCGCTTTTTTCTTAAGATACTGTAAGGAAGAGCTTTTACTTCTCCAGCTTTGGAGTGGTGCCACCTTAGAAAGAGAATGAATTTTCTATTATTGAAGATGCTGAAATGAAGAGTGGATAGCATCCTAGTTGAAGATATTAGAGGGCCAGGAGGTTCAGGACCAGGAGCTCTGGATTACCATTTTATGAAGCCACGCATTGAGTTTACTTTATCACATCACAGTGGGTTAGATTGAAGTGGATCTGGCCTTTAAGGTGGTGGGGGACACATTTGCTGTAAGGAGAAGACAAGCAGGAGCTGCTCAGGCAGTGTGCATCTGCAGCCAAAAAAAACTCAACATAATTGGCATGTCGTTAGTATCTGGGACATAGTATACTCATAACACCTCATGGATCATCTCACTTAATCATCCCAGCAACTCTTTAAGGGTAGGCCAAGCAGTGCAATGCCATCCCTGTTGTGAGGATGAATCATCTGATTTTTGGAGAGGTTGAGCAACTGGTAGGTGGCACAGCCGGGTTCTTGCACTGCAAAACCGCAGTCCCCTCTGGTGGACAGTGGACAGAGACTCCGAGGATTGGATAGTCCGTTGGGTCCATGGCCCATTACCAGAATCATGTGAGAGGCATGTAAAATGCGGATTTCTGGACTCTACCCCTAGTCACAGGAGTACCACAGCGATCACCAAACTATAACTGAGCTCCCTGTTTTTGTACAGCCATGAGCTAAAAATTATTTGTACATACAAACTTTGCAGTCAATCTGATGGTATGGAACACTATGTTTGAATCCCAATGACGAGATGTTATTCCCCCCCAAAATAAGAAATCCACTTGTCTCGTTAGCAGATCTCATTGCAAAAAAAAAAAGTACTCAATATATTCCGAACTTTATCAATAAAAGAATTGTGGAAATGTGTTAGATTTTTCTTTTGTAAAGTGCCTATGTAGTGTTCTCAATTTTGGCTCTTGATGAAGTTTACTATCTGTCTTTGCAGAAGAGGTTTGCTGAAAAGGTGGTTCAGTAGTTTGGCCCCTGGGATCTGGTGTTTTGCTTTTTTTAAGCAAATGGCAAGCCATATATTTGGGGGGTACTCTCAGGGTCTTTTTAAGTCCTTTTATGTATTCTGTGCCCTTTAAGTAATTGGCACCTAGTGGACATCAGCCTCAACCCAGGAACCTCCACAGAAAGAGAAATTATCCTTGTTACTGGTTTAATATGAAGCACTTCTCATCTAGAGTTCTTTATAGCCAACTGAAATTCTTCGTTGTGTACTCAGAACATGTCAAAGCCTTCTGTGTATCTTGTAGTTGAATGGTCACTCTTAGGTTCTAGATGTCATCTCAGAGATAGACAGAAGGAGCTTTGGATTGCAACAGTTAGAGCTTTGAGGCTTGAACCAAAGGTGGGGCAGCTGTGTACGCAGTGGCTGACAGCAGCCTTTCAGAGCCCAGATCTTTGAAAACAACGGATAATCCTGGAATCTCTAGTTTTTGGCCTGCTGCTTTTCTACCATGCATGTTTCCTGGGGAATGAACCAGCAGCATAGTGGCTTTGAGTTTCAGAACAGTTTTTCCCTCTAGCTTCTTATGCCTGAGCTAATGAACGGAAGGAATGGTTATAAAATTGGCCAGGTCAAGGGAAGGAGGAGATAAATTCATGGGGACAAATTCTAGTCCCTATAACGGCAGCCTGTGTTATGACAGCAAACCACAACCCCAGTTCCTTCTCTCGTGCTGCTGCTGCACCACCAGCCTCTCAGGGTGACTTACTCTAGACTTACACAGTTGGCCGTCCTTTTTTTTTTTTTCTTTTCGTCTAGCAGTATGAGACTTGTTTCCTTTATTTATGTATTTATTTTATAATTTTTGTAGAGACGGGGTTTTGCCATGTTGACCAGGCTGGTCTCAAACTCCTGGACTCAAGTGATCTGCCCACCTTGGCATCCCAAAGTGCTGGGATTACAGGTGTGAGCCAGCGCACCTGGCCCCCTTCTTCAATACCACTGGAAAGACATCTGCTTGAGCTTTCAGAGTTGGCCATCCCAGAGCTTGGGTCCAAGTTAATTACATCACATTGAAATTAAAAACTTCCTGGAAATTGTGTAGGATAGAGACATCTCATGCCTTCTCTATTTTGGTGCAGTCACTTAGGAAAGGAGCAGGGAGCTTGTTGGTGATCGGGCCAATGAACGTGGTCCAATTGTCTGGCCTGAATTCTAACTTAGTTTAAGAGGAGGCTCATAGCTCTGGTGTCCAGAGAGGCATTTCTTTAGAAACGTTTGCCACCAGGATCCCTCCTCCTTGTTTTAGCAGTCCATCCCTTGCTCTAGCTAGTTCTCTGGTCTCCTAGGAACTACCCTCTCCCAGTCCCCCAGCACCGCTGCCTTCAAGTAGAGAAACATGGACCTGACTCTGAATCTTCTATTGCTTTGAAATATAATTATACAACAAATGGTAAATACCCAACAATGATGTTTTCATTAAAGAGATGGAGTCTGGCAGGGACAGAGATTTGTGAAGGCATCTGTTATTCAGAACTTCTCATTTAATAAAATTTGTTGAAACTAGATGAGCAAAGCACCATGGCCCTGAGCCACCTTCTCAGACATGGAAGCAGTCTCCTTGTCTAGAACTAGTTGTCCTGATGATATACAGACTCTTAAAGAAGATAGAAGTCCGTTTATTCTACCACACCAAGCCCTGTGCTGGGCCACACCCTGCAACCCCCTGCTTTCCCTCAGATTTATTTTGTTTTTAGCTCCACAGCTGCCCCCTGAATTCATTCAGCTACTGTTTCCTTTACCAAAACTTGCTCCAGGCAGCAGATCTAAAAGATCAGCTTACTTACTACTCCACTGTTATTTACTCTAATGTGGATTAAAGTCAGTGCTGTTTTTCCCAGAGGTATTTACATTTGGAGATTCTGGTTTGGTGAGGAAATTACCGGACAACTATTAAAGACTTGGATGCTCTCCTTAGCTTTGCTATTAAGTTGAACAAGTTGTTTGGCTTCTTTGGGCCTCTGTTTTCTCCATTCTAAAATGGGAGTGTTGAATTAGATCAGTGGCTTTCGAACTTTCTGGTCCTAATAGTAAGAAATACATTTTACACCGCTACCCGTTATGTACACGCATTGCTGTGTTCTGTGAAAAACCGATGCCACACTCCTCCCTTACTACATGTAAAATATTTTTATTCATTAAAAAGAAAACTGACGGGCTTGGACCTACAAATTAGTTTCATTACTTGTTAATGTTTGAAAGCCATTAAAAGATGGATATGCCCTTGGTAACTTTGTGAGGCCTCTCCACTGAGGGTCAATCATGTCTTCTGTTTTAAACCAGCCCACCCCATCTTCTCCAGCTGCTCTCCTATGTCTTGCTCCTCTCCCCGCAAACCTCACAGCATAAGGACTCAATCCTAGGCTCCTACCCCAGACTGGTGCCTTCCAAAGTTCCTGGTGCCAGTGGCCCCCCGTCAGCCATGTTCCCCCAGCCCCTTCTCCACACTCTTGTCACCCAGGGCACCCATCCTTCAGTGCATTGCACACTTTGCGCGCTGGGTCAGGGAAGACTGTGGAGAGAGGACAGTGCACCTGGTTTCCCCACATAGACTGCGTGGGGGTATGTCCTGCCTCCCCTACTTCCAACTGTGGCACTTGGACATGCCCGTCTCAGGGCACTTTCCCTTTTTTGTCTCTGCAAAATGAGGTTGTAATAGTGCCTGCCACACTGTGTAGCACACAGTAAGCTCTCAAGAAATGTTAGCTGTTGTTGCCGTTAGAACACCATAGCTGGAATACCATAACTGGCATTCACTTTAAAAAAAAAAAAAAAAAAAGTAGGGCTGGGCGCGGTGGCTCACGCCTGTAATCCCAGCACTTTGGGAGGCCAAGATGGCAGACCACCTGAGGCCAGAAGTTCAAGAACAGCCTGGCCTTGTCTCTACTAAAAATACAAAAAAAAAATTAGCCAGGTGTGGTGGCGGGTGCCTGTAATTCCAGCTACTCGGGAGGCTGAGGCAGTAGAATCGCTTGAACCCAGCAGACGGAGGTTGCAGTGAGTCGAGATCACGCCACTGCGCTCCAGCCTGGGCAACAAGAGCGAAACCCTGTCTCAAAAAAATAACTAGCTTACATTATTCACAGACAAATTACATAAAAAAGTGACATTTCTTTCAATGGGAAAAGAGGTTTAGAAGCTAGAGATTCAAACTTACCGGAAGTTACCTTTTCCCACTAGGAATTCACTACAGTCATGACATTGGACTCTAGGTAGTTTCTACTGAGGCTAAAGCGACTCATCCCTCTTCTGGGCAGCTCTTCTTACTGCCCTCAGCAACTATTTCAGGCCTCCACCCGTTCCCTCCCAGTTCTCTCCCAGCCAGGACGTCCCCCTCACAGAAAATGGAAACCTCCTGGTTTCCTAAGCAACTGTGAGGCTGAACCTGCCTTAATCCCTCCCAGTTCAGCGGTCCTCTTGTCTTGGCTACCCCTGCCTAGTTCCCTTGTTCCTCCTGGGTACCTAGCCACTCCTGTCCTTTGGGTTCTCCTCCAGCTGGGGATGCTTCTCCCATCTTAAAGCAAAGACTCGCTTAATTGATCCTGTGTTGCGCTATAGTTACTGCCCATCCCACTCGTCTCCCTATTCCCTAAACTTTCTGAATTGTCTATCTTCTCCACCCTGTCACCTCTCTTACTCCACCCCGTGAAGCCTGGTTTGCTTCCAAATAGTGCCAAGAATCCCAACAGCCTTCGTTTCTTATCTTGCATGATGTCTCAGTGGCGGGATTCAGCATTCTTTTTTTTTTTTCCAGACAGAGTCTTGCTCTGTCCAGGCTGGAGTGTGCAGTGACGTGATCTCAGCTCACTGCAGCCTCCACCTTCTGGGTTCAAGCAATTCTCATGCCTCAGCCTCCCGAGTAGCTGGGATTACAGGTGCCCACCACCACGTCTGGCTAACTTTTTTATTTTTAGTAGAGATAGGGTTTTACCATGTTGGCATGGCTGGTCTCGAACTCCTGACCTCAAGTGATCCACCTGCCTCGGCCTCCCAAAGTGTTGGGATTACAGGCATGAGCCACCGCGCCTGGCCGGGATTCAGCATTCCTGACTTTATGAAAGATGTTCCCCACTTGGCTCTCCCTTTCTCTGGTATATCTTCCACGGCTCTAGTCACTCCTCAGATGTCTCCACCTGGGTGCTCCAACAGTGTCCTACTCTTAAGTCCAGAGGGAACCCGTGTCCTCTGTCCCTTGCCCCCCACCGCCTACACACACACACACTCATGATCCTCTTTCCATCCATCACCATTACAAGTCCTGTCTGCTTAAAACATGCTCTGTTGCTTGCCACTGATCTCCCTGTATCATAGTCTAGTCCTCTTGAAGCCGTGCTGTGACCTTCGACTAGAATGATCTTACCAAAACACACATGTAACCATGTCACCCCATACTTAAAATTCACCATTGTTCCTAGGATAAAGTCCCAAATCTTTAATAAAGACCAACAAGGTGCTGCATGGTCTGGCCACTGCTGGCCTCTTCCTGTCATCTGTTCCCTTGCCCTACCCTCTCTGGGCCTTCCTGGCTGCCTCTCATTCCTGCAAACCTGCACCACACTGAGACTGCCACTGTATCCAGTCAGCAGCTAGTCATCTTTACTGTCTCCAGCCTCCTCTCAGGTTTATATCTAGTTCTTTTGCCAGAAAACTCTTACAGAACTTTTCCCTCAGAGTGCTTCAGTTTATAACTACATATTCCAGATTATGAGTGTTTAATTAGCATCTCTGTCCCCTTGCCTTGTGGGTACACTACACAATTTGAGGGACTTGCTTTTGCTGATCATTGTGGTCCTCAGAGCTCCACACTGTGCCTGGCATATGGTAAGCTTTCTAGAAGTACTGATGGAGTGGAAGATCTGTGGTACTTACACCTTCTTGTCACTTTCGTCACCTACCAGTTAGTTGGTACATCAAGCAGGGAAGCCACTGAAACGAAGCCCACCCCCTCTCACCCCCACCCCCACCCATGCTGGTGTGAGTTTCTGATTGGAGTTGCCTCTGGGTGGGTGATGCCTACTGTCTCAGGTTGCTGGTCATCACCTTTTTCTCATTATCACATCCCTTACCAGTAAACAATTTGAACCTGAGCCCCAGTATGTCTATCTTGCAGTTACGGATTATTCACATACACTGCCTATAAATATGTATATTATAAAATGTAACACAAAAATATAAATTAAAAAGGCTATGTTTAAAAATCTAAGAAGTCCTGAAATTCTTGCATCCCAGTGGTTTGTCTTGGGCAGTCCACATAAGAGACTACTGTTCTAATTAATTGCTCGTTTTATTTTAAATTCAGTTACTAAAGTTCACTCTGTAAAAGAAATGCTCATACCTTCCCAGACACTGTTTGCTTGTTAAGATCTCTCCAGCCCGAGTGTGTGATGAGTAGGGGTGGGGGACATTCACAGTCCCCCTTTAATATAATAAGCTAGCTTGCCCGAGATCCTTGGTGAATCAAGGCTCCACTATCATGTGTCAGCTTGGCACTCTTTGTTTAGGCTGTGTGGACAGATCCACCGAAGTCCCCTCCAGTCACCCCTGGGCTCCCATGTTGGTAAACCCCCAGGTTCTCTCTGCCCATGTCCTGAGAGGCCAAGAAGTAGCTATGATAAGGATTCCAACAGCCATAGACTCAGGGTGGGTGGGAAGGTGGCTTTCTCCTAGTTATCTTGGAGTGGGGAACAAGTAAGAGGCAGGATGTGTGGGCTGGAAGGGCAGAGACAGAGGTACACAGTGAAGCTTGAAAGAGAGAGGCCCGCAGAGTCTCTTTGCTGAAATATTTCAGCAAAGTTGTGCTGGGACTCTGCAGCCAGTAGTGCACACCCCTGGGTTTCTGGATTCTGCTGCCTCCTATAGAATTCGTGAGAACTATGTGTATATGCATGTGTGTGTGCAGGGGGTGATAGGGTGGAGGCAAGGGCCTGTAAATTTAGAGGAATTACTTTCAGATTTCTTCAGGGACCATGCATCTGGAGGAGGGACTCATCTTCACTTTATGTAACCAACTGTCACCTTAGCCACTGGCTTCATGGGCAGGCCTAAGTGGTATAACTGAATGGAGGGGTGAGGGGAGTCCACTGACATGGCCTGTGTGCCCAGCATCCAGAATGAGGCAAGGAGTTGTATAAATGCTATGTAAGTATTTTTGTAGCAAATTCAGTTTCTTGAATCCAGTCCTTGCATCCTGGGCTGGGTAGGGGAGAGTGGTTATAGAGGATGGTGGTGCCTGGCTCCGGTGGTGGAGCTGGGGTGATGGAGCATAGCACATACACTGGAGGGAAGAAGGTGTGTGGTTAGTAAAGCAGATTTCAACCCCAGCTGTGGATCAGAACTGCCAGGGGAGCATCTGAAGCAATACCCAGGCTCTGCCTGAACTGAATCAGTCTCTGAGGGTGGTGCCCCAGTCCATGTATTTTTAGAAAGCTCTAAAGGGGACTCTAAAGCACGGTTAGGAACCACACCATGGAGCAGGGTGCAGAGCTTCACAGCAGGTAGGAAGAAGTAATTAAGTGGAAACTAGAGGAAAATGGAGCAGAGAAACCAGGAAATAGGAAAGAAGGATGCAGGATTTAATCTGCTGGGGTATAGGGATCTGCTCCTTGACCTGCCCCCCACATCCCCACCACCATGGGGTTCACACAAGCACGTTCTGCTCATCACACTTGGAATTTTTCATTTACGTGTATCTCAGGATGCTGCTGCTGGGAGTGTCGAGTGGGCCTTACTGATCAAGCCTAGTCTTGAACCGTCCTTGATGTCCAGCTCTTGAGAGGCCGTGGACCTTTTGTAAAATGGCAGGGACCCAGGCACAGACCCAGGCAATCAGGTACAGTGGGCAGTAGTGCTTGAGGACTACTGAGCGTGAGGATGTTGGCAAGTCACCTCACTGAGCCTTAGTTGCCACATCTGTGAAATGGTAAATAACAGTAATACCTGCTTCCCAGGGCTTATTGTTAGGACCAAAAGAGATATCCTTTATGCCAGGTATGTGTTGTAGAAGGACTGAAGGTTAGATTCTACCCGTCAGGGCTTGAATGAGCTGTTTGGTCAGCGGTAGGGGTGGGGTGGAGTCAGCCCCTATCCAGAAGGAGCTTGCTGGAGTGGGAACAAAGTCGGAAGAGCTGTCTCGGCCTGCCCCAGGAGGAGGCCTCGCCTGGAGCTGTTGAAGCGGAGGAGAGGGGGCAGGGAGGCTCTGGGCAAAGGAGAGACTCCCCTCAGTTTTTTGGGGTGTTGGGGCTGGAGGGATACCAGCCAAGCTGCAGGCATCCCCTGCCCCCAGGACTCTGCTGGAGTGTGGGCTTTCGCCCTGGCTCACCTTTTCTGTGGCAGTTGTTCTGTGACCCTAGTCTTCTTGCCTCTAAACTCCCCTTCTGGCTGCAGAACTCTGGGCAAGCCTCTCCCAGTCCTTTATCTTTCATTCACACAGCTCCTGAGAGGTCCCCTTTTCTGGGAAGCCCTCCTCAACTCATTGAAAGAAAGGGAGCAAATTGTGTCCACCCAGGTGACGTAAGTCCCCACCCGGGGGACTTCCAGGGCACGCAGCAGCGTTCGCCTCTCAGCCAAGTCCAGTACCACTCGCTTAGGTGTCCATCTGTGGCTTTCTCTGTGTCTGGTCATTGCTCCTTTATATGTCCATACCCCCTGCCAGAGGGCAGCATTGAGGGTGTGCGGAGCCCAGTGTGACTCTCCTGCAGCTGGGGACATAGAAGAGCTCTGTGATGATAGCAGATGTGGTTCTCCAGCCTCCCGCCTGGCTGCCAGTGGGAATAGCCTGTCTGCTCTGGCACAGGGGCCTATTCCATATGGAGGGCCAGGAACTGGCCTTCACAGCCACCCAGGCATTCCTTCCACTTCTGTACGTCTTCCTTTCCCCGTGAAGATTTGGGTGTATCCTGTTTGTGGCCTGTGAAGACTGGGCAGGCATGTACTTTGTAAAGCTTTCTGCTCTCTCTGATAGGCCTGATGAAGCCTATCTGCAGAGGTTGGCCTGAAGCCATAATGAGCAGTTCTGTTCTTTTTAGCCCTTGTCTAGTTTATGACTGTGTTGCAGACATGCCTTTCTGTGTCTTGGTTAAAAGTACTGATGTGTCTGTGCATTTAGGTGTGGTCTATGAGTCTGGGAAAGCTTCTCCTAGAGGAGAGCCCTCCAGGGTTGCTCTTTGGGGTGGGAGTAGTGGGATCGGAAATGGAACGCTGGCTGCCCTCTTAAAGCCAAAAGCCTACTTCGTTCAGGGCAGGCAGTTGGCATGTGTAGGCACTCAGGAGCCTTCCTTCAGTTCCAGCGGCCAGTGTGGTCATCATCAGGAGCGATAAGGTTGGATGCGGGAGTAAGAATGTGCCTCTGAGATTGACCAGTGGCCACAGACTCCAGCAAGATGAGGATCTTGGTCTGAGAGGTGCCCACTGTATCAGAAACTAGACTTGTATTGAGCAAATGGCTTGTTAGCCCCAGGAGGTTTATTACGGCCACAAATGCCCCTGATGGTGAGCAGCACTTGGCCACTACTGTCTGATGTTAACCAGAGTTATGGGGGTGGTTTCTGCAAATACACAATACTGTGGAGGGGTTATGTGGCTTACCCAGAGGTGCCCAGATAGCAAATGAAGGTGCAAGATTGGAATCCCTGTCTTTCTGGTTGACCCTTGGCTTGGCTAACTCATTCATTCATTCATTCCATTCCACACACATTGATGAATGCCGGCTCTGTACTAGGTTCTGTTCTAGGAACTAGGTAAGACACATCACCTATGCTGCTCTTGTGGGGCTTCGGTTCCACTAGGGGAGATAGTCAGTAGTAAGCCATCAAGCAAAGGCATGGCTGCTGGTGTGATGAGTTCCATGAAGACCCATAAAGCTGTGTTAAAGGAGATGGGTGGTCCAGGAAGGCCTCTCTGAGGAGGTGGCATTTGAGCACTCAAGTAACTTACACTGGATTTCTGACCCCATGAGCTGGAACTTAGGATATCTAATCTAGAAGTACCTCTGGAAGTCCTCTTCCCAGTAAACAAGCTAGGGTCCAGTGAGGTTAAGGTGTGAATTCATGGTACGACTCACGGGAAAGATGAAATTATACCCAAGAAGGACACGTATAATAGCTGGCCACTGCTCTGCCCACACCAGCCTTGGGCTCTAGCCCTCTGCCTTTTCATCCCAGAATGTGTTTTATTTTCCTCAAGACTCAGCCCTTTGAAAGATTTAGACTTCCAAATTGCATTTATTAACAATAATAAATGTATTTTCTCGTGGCTGGGTGTGGGGGTGGGGTAGAAATTTTAAACACATTTGTGATGGTTGATCAGCCCTCCAGGTAAGGCAAGGGCCGACTACCTGGAGCCGGTGTTTTTCCTGCCTAGGCAGAGACACCGCCCAATTTTGTACCACCAGCTGCTGTCAGTGTCTGTCAGAGTGGAATTTCCATTGGTGTTTCTGAAATAGCAGTGTTTCTTGGAAGACCCTCATTAGTACTTTCTGGATTCCATCTGGACCTGGTTTAGGGGGTTAGATGCTTTTGAATAGAGGCTGGAGAGACCCTGCTGATGCCTCTGACCAGAGATGGTTAGGCAGGATTCAGAGGGCCCCCAGGGCTTATTTCAGGGAGAAAGAGGCCCACAGTTAAATCAGAGGTCACAAATAAAGCAGCAGACCCCACCTCTCCCAAGGACCAGGCTGAGCCATAATTGGCCAATAGTTTCATCTAGAAGCAGGCATCCTACATCAATTTGAAAGGAGCTTCTGGTTGAAGTAAGACTTTATTAATTAGCCTGTTAGGAAAACAGCTTCCTAGTATTATGAGGGCTGGATAATTTCATGCCTAATATTTTTCTTGGAGCTTCTAAAAGGAAGACACAGGCCGGGCACGGTGGCTCAAGCCTGTAATCCCAGCACTTTGGTAGGCCGAGACGGGCGGATCACGAGGTCAGGAGATCAAGACCATCCTGACTAACCCGGTGAAACCCCATCTCTACTAAAAAACACAAGAAACTAGCCAGGCGAGGTGGCGGGTGCCTGTAGTCCCAGCTACTCAGGAGGCTGAGGCAGGAGAATGGCGTGAACCTGGGAGGCGGAGCTTGCAGCGAGCTGAGATCCGGCCACTGCACCCCAGCCTGGGCAACAGAGCGAGACCCGTCTCAAAAAAAAAAAAAAAAAAAAGGAAGACACGGCTGCGCGCAGTGGCTCACGCCTGCAATCTCAGCACGTTGAGAGGACAAGGCAGGTGGATCGCGAGGTCAGGAGATCGAGACCATCCTGGCCAACATGGTGAAACCCCATCTCTACTAAAAATAGAAAAATTATCAGGGCTTGGTGGCACACACTTGTAATCCCAGCTACTCAGGAGGCTGAGGCAGGAGAATCGCTTGAACCCAGGAGGCGGAGGTTGCAGTGAACCGAGGTCACGCCACTGCACTCCAGCCTGGCAACAGAGCAAGACTCTGTCTCAAAAAAAAAAAAAAAAAGTTTGATTGTGAAATAGAGCACATAAAACCAAACAATATGTGTGAGATTTAATGATTTTTTGCCTATTTTTCTATTTAAATTATTATTTAATACTTTCAGGGATATCCTAGTAAAAGCGACTTTCCCTGTGCCTGCCTGTGCCTTTCTGTGCTAGGGCCTTAGAAATGTATCTGGGTTTCCCCTGTGGCTCTGACACTCCATCAGACACCAGGGCTTGTGCACGCAGGTGAGAAGCATCCCCAGGTGCCTCAGAGATACCGAAGAGAGTCTGGAATGTGGGAGAAAGGCAAATAGTTTTCCAATAAAAGTAGGCTAAGACATAATTAGGGGCTTAAGTGCTGCTTTAAAAAATAAGTAGCAGCATATTCCAGACTCCTCTAAGAAAAGAGAATTGCTCATTGTGGAACTGGCGTGGCAATGCAGTGCCTTTGCCTGGAGGACCTTGCTGCAGCCATCGCTTAACACCCATTCTGGGATAAGAGGAGGCTTACCCGTTATTGATTATCTACCATGAGCTTTGTATGGTCCTTGCTTGCCAGGTACTTGGGAAGCATTATCTTTTTGACCTTTTAGAACACCCCTGAGGTGTAGGTATGGCCACCGATTTCCAGACAGAGATTGGCCTAGAAAGGTCCAGATGGCTTCCAGGGCACACTGAGCAGCCGTTGTGTGTTGTAATGGTCCCTTCTGTTTGTCCTTCCCAGGCTGGACACTTTGGGAGCAGAAGTCAAAGACACCTTTACCATTGTACCCTTAGCACCTGGTGTAGTCCCTGGGATTTAGTAGGTTCTGAGGAGCGTGTATTGAATGAATGGAGGTTAAGTAACTTAGACATTAGATAATAGGACTCTGGGGTGGGTGCAATGGCTCACGCCTGTAATCCCAGCACTTTGGGAGGCTGAGGGGGGTGGATCACCTGAGGTCAGGAGCTCGAGACCAGCCTGACCAACATGGTGAAACTCCATCTCTACCAAAAATATAAAAAATTAGCTGGGCATGATGGCACATACCTGTAATCCCAGCTACTTGGGAGGCTGATGCAGGAGAATCGTTTGAACCTGGGAGGTGGAAGTTGCAGTGAGCCGAGATGGCGTCACTGCACTCCAGCCTGGGCGACTAGAACAAAACTCCGTCTCAAATAAGTAAATACATACATACATACATACATACATACATAAGATAATAGGACTCTGAGGCTCGATGACTGCCACCCTGTAGGTCAGAAATGGGATCTGATTCCAGCTCTTATCAATAAGCTAGGGGAATGCAAACTGACATGCCCAAGCTTATTGATATTGCAAAATTATTTATTACAGCAAAAGATTGGAAGCAACCCAGATATTCATCAATAAGAGACTGGTTAAGAAAAATGATGACACACTATGTAGTTGCAAATAAGAAACGAAGAGGGTTTTTATGTGCTCTGTTACACAAACTCCATGGAAAAAAAGGCAAGGCAATGATTAGTATAATATGCTAGATTTTTAATAAAAGAGAGAAGAAATAAGATTCTGAATTTGCTTGTATATGTGTGAACGTTCTAGAGAGATACTTAGCAGGTAGTGTGGTTGACTAGGCAGACAGAGGATAAGATGGGAGGGAGAGTTAACTGTGTATGTTAACTGTGTACTTTTTGGTTTTAAAACCATTAGAACGAATGTGCTAGTCAAAAAATTGAAAAGAAAAAAAAATATAAGAGGTGACCTCGAACCAGCGATTCCACTGACCTGACGTTAGTCTCCCTATCTGTATGTGAGGCAGTTGGACCAGATTGCGACTCCTTAGTCTGAAGTGGAATGTTGTGAATATTGTATTTCCCAGGCTTTCGTGGACTTTTCCAGGAGATCCTGACCTTGTGCTAGGGTAATCTGCAGTCCCTTCCATTGGTGGCCTGGCCTGGCCCTCTCAGGATGTTTGAGAAAGGTTGGGGGCCACAGAGAGCAAGGAGCCTTCCCCAGAGGAGTCAGGTCTTGTTCCTGTCCCCTTTCCTCAGTTTATCCTCTGAGCACATGCCTTTGATGTGACTCAGTTGGTTCTTCCTCCAAAGTGAAGGATTTCAGTGAAGAGAGACTGTTCTGGAGCATTCTGGCAAAGTGCTACAGTTTAGGAAGGAAAAAAATGGCAGAACATTTTCCGGGTTATTTTTAATGCTTTTCAGTTCTGCAAACATTTATTGAAAGCTGAGTGCAAGGCAGTGTGGGAGAATCAGTTGCATAATACTTCACCTCTGCTTTCTGGGGTGCAAAGTCTTGAGTAAGAAACATGCTCATAAAATTCATCATAGTAACCTCTAGGACAGCCTGGCTTACCCATGCTCTCATTGGGTCCCATGGAGACATGTGGGATTGGTAGGAATTCTTCCCATCTTACAGGTGAAGAAACTGACTCGCAGTGAAGTCTTGCTCAAAGCCACACAGTTTGGAACCAAACAAGATTTTCCGACCACTTCTCACGTGTCCAAACCCCCGTAATCAAAACATTCTCCCATAGGAGATGTCTGAGGTGTAGATTAGGCCCGTTTCCACCTGGAAACATGGGGCAAGCACAGTCCTGATTAAAGCTTCTTCTCCTTCACTTTTTTCCGTTGCTTTATTTTTTCTTCCTTTAAGGCAGAGCAAGGTAACTCTTAGGCTTATGGCCAGATCTCCGGTCTTATCTCCTTTCCTATGGTCCAAGCAATTCTTGCTTTGCCTGTGAAACCCACTATCCTACCACCAGTTGCATGCGGAATGTCCCATGTGGGTAAAGGTGTGTGTAACCTGTGTAACCTACAGCAGCCTTCTCTCCAGCCCAGTCTCATGCTGCCACCTCCTCTCCTTCCCTTCCACAAATTCTCTCGTACCAATCTGGCGTCCTAGCTGTTCCCCAATAGAGCCAAGCATGCTGCCCACTCAGGGTCTTTGCCCTGGCTGTTCCTTCTTTCTGTCTGGAAGGCCCTGCCCGGTTGTAGACTTGGCCTTACGTCTCTGCTGAAAGCTCACTTTGGATAGGCCTTCCTGGTTACCCTTTCTAAAGTAATATCCCTTGTCACTATTGCTTTTCTGTTCTTTTTTTTTTCTTTGACGCATTCATGCACATTATATACATGTGTATACATTTATTGGTTTATTATTTGGCTCCCCTACTGGAATGTAAACCCGTGAGACAGGCACCTAGTTTTGTTTACCACGGTATCTCTAACGCCTAGCATGGCATGTAGTAAATACTCTGTATGGACTGTTGAATGACTGTATCAGGCCTGCGTCCTAAAGCAAGTAATATTTAAGAAGAAGGAATCAAATCATAGCATTTTAAGAGGGGAAAAGACTCAGGGCTCTCTTTGTAGGGCTTTATCATACAATATTATTAATTCATCTAATAAGCATCCAGCACTGTTTATGTATGAAGCTCTTTGCAGACAGTCACTTACAGCCTTCTGATTCATACAGGGATGGGAAGCTCCCAAATTTTCAGAGCAGCCCATTATTTTGTGAGACAGCCATAATGATCTAGGGACCTTCTTACAAAGTACACTGGGGAGAAAGCTGTCTCTGTGATTCCTGCACTCTGATCTTAATTCTTGAACCACTGGAAAGAAAACACAATAAACATACATGACACTCCTTCAAATAAGTAGAGAGAGATAGTGATCATGGTCTCCCCTACCCTCAGGCCTAAACATCACTAGTTCCCTCAGTTGTTCTTCTAGTATCCCAGTTTTCAGATGCCTTCCTACCCTGGTTGCCTTCCTCAAGTTTGTTCCTCAAATGTTGGAATTTCAGGTCTAGTCCTGTCAGTGCAGAGTGTTTTGGGACCAAGGAACCCTGGTCCATCCCACGTGTTCCTATCAGCACAGCCTTCAATGGCTCATCTGTGTTGGCTGCCATGGTAGAAGCCTTCTTCTTGAGCCTCTGATGAAGACTAAAATCATTAAGCTCCGTTTTACATTGTCTCGAGTCATGTGGACCCTCCCTGACTCTTCATAGTTTTTTTGGTTTGGGAGTTGTTTCTGTTTTTTAGCATTTTGAGATTAAAGCATCCATAGACTTGTGAACAACAATAAACTTAACCTGCACTCTTTTTAAAAAACAGCAAGTGTAGGTAAAGTTCTATCACCAAACCCAGGTGAAGGAGATGGAACTCTGGAAATACAGCAATACCTGCAAAGCCTCGAACTCCTTTCTTCCCTCTCCGTATCTTTCTCTGCATCTGTCTCCCTCTCCCCTTCCTTCCAGCAGCCCCTCACTTCCCCATAGCTTCCTTGCTCTCCCTCATTCCATTGCTTTTATTAATCCTCCTTCCAATTAGCAATATGGAGGTAACATATACTGCTAGCATTTCTTGCACTCCCATCACTAATATTTTTTGCCATACATGTGTAATTTACGGATTAAGGAAGCTGCACATTTCACACTTGTCTAAGGGAGAAATAACTAATGTTAAATGGCTTCTTATGTGTAGCCCTTGGCTAATTTGTTTTGTGGCCTTGGATAGAAAAATCTTTCAGCCCCAGCCTTAGGTTCTTCTGCATGATTGGTTCCCATTTCTGCCCAAATCAGCGATTTCCCATTGGTGGTTGGACACTAGGGCTTCAGTGCCGAGGCGGCGTTTGCTCTGCTGTCATTGCTGATGCTGCTGTCATTTTGCATAGAGGTGGCAGGGAAGGAGGCCAAGGTCGAGGTTTCATCTCTGAGGCCATTTAGCTTTTCCTGCCTCTTCTGCATTTGCAGCCCTGCCTGGGTGTGTGGAAGGTGGGAGGGGAGAGCAGGGGCTGAGCTCAGGCCTGGGCTCTTCCTAACAGCTAATTTTGTTTTCCACCTTTCTTTCCTCTTGCTTCAAGGAGGATGGAGAGGCCTGTAACTTTGAGGGTGTGGGCCCTAAGTTAGGAGTCTTGAGAGAATGGCCTAAGGTTCGATTCTACAATGGGGTAACTGTGTAGCCTTGGGTAAGTCACAGAGTTAGTTTCTACCCAATTTCATCAATTGCTAGGGAAGTTGGATTAGATACAGTGGTTCCCCAAAAGTGGCATTGATGGGGTCCTTTATTTCTTTGAAGCATTTTTTAAAAGCTATCTGGAAATGGATACCACGGCTGTGGGATGTGTCCCGGCCTCAGAGTCTCATTGGCATGTTTTCTTAGATGGGTTATGCTGGGGGCTGGAATAGGCAGAAACTTTGAACTGCCAGCTCCTGGGTCTCTGAATAGTAACACTGAGGAAATGAATTAACTTCTGTTTTGCTGACAGTTCCTCCACTCGGGAGTCCATCCCAGACTCCAAGGCAGAAACCCTGGGCTGCTCCCCGAAGACTCCAATGGGATTTCCTTAGCAGACAGCTCCCGCAGGCCACAAGCCGTCCCAGCCAAGTTGGACTTCAATCTCCCAATCTGATTTCAGCAGCCAGAATTAACCCTATCTGTATCTGTCAGCTGGGACAGTTGATTTTTCTGAGTGGTTTTAGTGGAGAGCTTTGCCTCAGAAAGTGAATAAAGGGTTTGCCTTCTATAATCTAGATGATTCTCCAGAGCCATTCCCCACCGCCACCCCAACCCCTCCCCTGGCCTGTTTAGCCATTCAGTAGGCATTTACTGAAAGCCAGCCCCTCTGGGGAGGCCACCAAGGTGACCCTGAGACCTCGGACCTTAGCAAGGCTGTGTTGGGGGAGAGATAGGAGGAAGAATGACTGGCCTTCAGCAGCTCTCAGGGCCCTGGTGGACAGGGGCAGGTTGCCTGGGAGGGACAGAAGGGGTAAAATTTCCATTGTCTATGAGGGGAAGCACTTTGTAAACTGTAACATGCAGCACCAAGTTGTGTCATTATTTTTGCTGCACATCAGGGAGGCTAGCAGAGGGCTGAGATGGGAGGAAGCACAGGGTTTTTGCCAGACGGCACTGATGGGTGGGGGGCCTGGGAATCCTACTCTGGATTTACACTTGATCCCTGTGGCCATTAAAAGCTTTTGGACAGGGGAGTAATGCGACATGATGTGATGTGATCAAAGCAGCGTTTTAGGAAGATTGAGCAGGATTTACCCTCTTTGCTCTCTAGGCCTTGGTCTTCATTCTCTGTGGCTTTTCTGTTGCATGGGTGCAGTGCTGTGGCTCGGTAATAAGATCACCAAGAATGGCTGTGGTTTGTGTTGTGAATCACCGAATTGTCAGCTCATGGATCTGAGTAGTGATTGGTGATCCTGATCTCTCCTCTCCTCCCACCCCAGGCATCTTGGAGGCCACGCAATGACCTGTGAGAGGAAAGACACCAGATGGGACAATGCCAGACTCCCACATTTGGAACCCAGCACCCGGGGCCTCTGGGGGGTGTTTTTATATCCTGATGTGTGGTTCTTAAAAACTTGTAATTAATTTTACAAATTGATGTAGTTGTACTTACTTTGGGGGTGCTGATATGTTTTAAGAGATTAGATGATTGAGTTTCCCATTTCACTCACCCAGGGTAACTGCCCCGTGTCCCAGATTTCCTTTCTGGCATCCCTCAGTGATGAATCCTGGGCCCCTTGGCCCATGAAATTGGCCACATTCTTTTGGGAACAGTGACTGAGTTTGGATGTGGAGTGGGCACTCAGGCTCAAAGTGTATGTACCGAGAGAATTTTGAAACTAGAGGGATCTTACTTCTGTAGTCAGGCTCTGTTGTCCAGTGTGTGGACTAGAGGACTTGGAGAAGCCCAGAGAGCGGTAGTGACTTCCTGAAGAGTACACAGCAAGTTAGTGGCAAGGCAGACCAGATCCCAGGTCATCAGAGTGCCTGACAAGTATTCTGTGCACTACACCTCGGTGCATCTTGGTCCCCTTTCCTTCTCTTCCCTGGTTACTGTTCACACACTACCTGCTGAGACTCTACTTCCAGTGCCTACCACTTCAGTCTTCCAGCATTCACTGAAGGTAGGAAGGGAACAACCATTTAGAAGAGTCAAGTCTGTGGCTGGGTGTGGTGGCTCATGCCTGTAATCCCAGCACTTTGGGAGGTGGAGGCAGGTGGAAAACATGAGGTCAGGAGTTTGAGACCAGCCTGACCAACATGGTGAAACCCCATCTCTACTGAAAATACAAAATTAGCCAGGTGTGGTGCTGGGCGCCTATAATCCCAGCACCTTGGGAGGCTGAGGCAGGTGGAGCAACTGAGGTCAGGAGTTCAAGACCAGCCTGACTGACATGGTGAAACCCCGTCTCTACTGAAAATACAAAATTAGCTAGGCCTGGTAGTGGGTGCCTGTAATCCCAACTACTTGGGAGGCTGAGGCAAGAGAATCGCTTGAATCTGGGTGGCAGAGGTTGCAGTGAGCCAAGATCGCGCCACTACACTTCAGCCTAGGTGACAAGAATGAAACTGTCTCAAAATAAAATTAAAAAAAAAAAGAAGAGTCGTCGAGTCTATGAGATCTTCACTGGGTCATGTAACCTGCCAGTTCTAAAACCTTCATCTCCCCTTTTCCACACTGCAGCTCACATCCCCCAGCAAAGCTAGACCCAAGACCCCTTCTTCCCTTCTTCAGACCCCAAAACAGTTCGTGCTCCTCCTGTGAACACTTTTAAGAGCTATACATGCTCTTAAACCAGTCAGGCCTGGGCCAGAGGCTGGGCAATCATGGAAGGCTTCCTGCAGGAGGTAGAATTGACAGGTCCTTCATGTAGAGTCTATACCAGCTGGTAGGTAGGAAGGAGGTTTAAGGGGAGGAAACAAAGGAACAATATCAGGGAGGGGCCCAGCTAGGATTTACCAGCTAAATAGGCCCATTTGGCAAGCCCAAAACTCAGGTCCTGCAGCCACCCCAGCCTGCAGAGTACTGCCCTGAGTCTGTTTCTGGCTGGAGGAACATCTGCAGTGGAACCAGCTCCTCTGCTTTGGTGAAGCAGAAACCCAAGTCCCTCTCACACCCACGGGAGAAGAGAGAGGAAGCCGGTTCCAGGCGGTGCAGGAGCAAGTCACAGGGTTTATGTTAATGAGGGCCCTCCCCGCGCCGGCGGCTTAGCCTATGAGCTGGGGCCCTGGCAGACAGCTTAATTACCGCTGCAGCGCGCCTCAGCTTGTGTTCCTTGGCTCCCTAAAATAATAAGGATGGCGTCACTGACTTCCCTGGGCCATGTGCTCCCCGCCTGCCTTCAGAGCTCTATTGTAGGAAACAACAACAACAAAAAATCAGAGACATGGATGCTTTTTTCTTGGGGAGATTTTTTGTTTGTTTTAAAGTAATAGGGGACTCTGCCCCTAGTTAAGATTTTAAAAGATCTTTGAGAGGTGTGGAGATCTGGATCTACTACTGTTGAGGCTACAGGCCTCCTGTCAGCAGAAACTTGAAAGCTACATGGGTGATCTGTTAATTCCATGGTCTTCCACTGGGGATGTGAGTTCTGATGCCTGGTGGTGGTGTGTTCTGCCAGGAAACGAATCGCCCAGCTCACAGTGACTCTGGGCCCAACTCTGGACCTTGCTTCTTCCTCTGGAAAAAGAGAGCTGAGCTACACCAGAGTTTTGCAGACTGTGGGTCACGCTACACATATTTTGTTCTAAGTAACATAAGAAAGTAATTGCAAGTGTTAAGTTTTGTTTTCAGTTGTGTGTGTCTATATACACACAAAAACGTGTCTACTGAGCCATGGTGTAAAATGTGGAAAGCCACTGGCCTAGGAGATCCCTAAGACCCTTCTAGCTTTCAAAGTGTCTAACTTTTCTCCCAGAGCTGTTGCTTTTCCCTAACATGGAACCTGACTGATTTTTGCAGGTTTTGCCACACTGGCTGTTCAGCAAAACAATTGATTTTATGGTTAAAACAACAAAATCACAAGCATCTATCACCCCAGTCTAAAACCTCGGTGTCTCAGACAGTTTGGCCTTCTAGCTGAAATGGGATCTGCAACAGGGGATGGCCCATTTAAAAGCTGACCTATTTAAAACCCACGAGCACCAAAAAACACAGGGTCAATTTGATATGAGTCTTCTCTTGTGTGCAAAGACTGGAACCTGAAAAACAGATTGGTCAGGGACTGACAAGGTTGAAACCAAAATTACAAATATTTATTGAATTCTTGCTCCGTGCAGGAAAAGAAAATCAAGGGTGGTCAGGGTTAGTGTGAAAAACAAAACAAGGTGTGAATGTAAAAATCCAAACGGGTTTGTTTTGAGCACACCATTCCTGGTTCCCCAATAGGTTAAGAGACCTCGTATTTCTGTAAGGAAGCCATGCAGACAGCTTAATTGACTCAAATCTGCTAACCTGCCTTTTGTTTCCATTCTTGTGCCTTGACTATACACAACAGTAAAGATGGCCGTGGAAAAAGGGGAAGGCAAGTGGCTTTTTCCAAGCTGGGGATGCTCTAAGTACATTCTTATTTAATCCAACCCTAGGTGATGGACCTTATAGTCACTAAAGGAAACGAAAGCTCAGAAAGGTAAGCTGGGCTAAAAAGAAGAAAAATTGAACTTGAGCCAGTTCTCTTGGACTTGAGAGGCTGCCTTCTGTCCACCTTTCCATGTTGCCTCAGGAAGTACTAGAAAAAGAAGGAGCAGTTCTTACTGTAAGCTTGCTTCTCTCTCCTGTCCTTCAAAGGGCTCTGTTTCAGGCCCAAACTGTCCACTTTAATCAGGGCCAGCTTCACAGGCATGCGACCCGTGCAGCCTGCACTTGGTTTAATGCGCTGCTATCACTGTCTTGGAATTCTTAATAATTTTTAAGCAAGGGGCTCCGTGTTTTTCATTTTATGCTGGGCCCTGTAAGCCAGTCCTGGCTTTTGATATAGTGTATCTCCTCTGTAGGTCCTTCTGGGTCCCCCTCATCTGCCTTTAGTGTGCCTGTTCTATCTGGTAGAGGCATTTGAAGAATGCACCCTGGCCCGGCCCATGTCCTGCTACCTGGCACACTGGACTAGAGTTGTTTACTGGTGGCTGTCTCCTCCCAGCCGGCCACCACACCTCTTGCTGGCAAGGACCCCGACCTTGGCTTACTGTTTCTTACATGTCCCCTCAGCCAACAATGTCGCAGGCGTGCCCCATGTGGAGAGGGCTGGGGACCTGCATGCAGAACACTGGGTCAGTCAGGTCGGGGGGAGTGTGCACAGCTGACCTGCCTCTCAGGGGCTTATGCTTGTCTTGGGGCACAAGAAAGACTCCAAAAAAAAAAAAAAAACACTGGTGTTTATAAAAGGTAGGGTTCACTCAACATTTATTCATCATACTGTTGAATACGTTTCATGACAGTTTGACTCACCTCTATATTCCCGGCACCTAATGTTATACCTGGCGCAATAAACAGGACATTTGTTAAGCAGTTGCTGTGGTCCCCGCTCCCTGCTAGGCTGATCATGGAGGACAGTGCCTGACCTCTAGGAGGATCGGATGCTTAATACACGATTAAATGATTCATGCAGCAGCTGCCCTTGGTGCCCCAGGATGCACAGAGCTGGGCTGGACAAGGCTTCCTGGGGAGGGGAACTGGATTTGTAGAGTAAGAGTGAGAGATAGGGGGTGCTGGGGTTGGATGAAGGGGAGGGAGCTGCAAGAGCGGAGAACCTTGGAGGTCATGTGTAGGAACTTGAATTTTTCCCAAGGCAGTGAGAAGCCAGGAACGTTTTTCAGGCTGGAGTTTACCCTTTATAGGTTAAACAGATCTCATCATCCCCTTTGTACAGAGGCAGAAGCCTAAGGCCTGGGGGAAAGAGCTGAGATCATTGAGCCAGTTGGGTCCTTGCCCTCTAGTTCGAGGCCTGTTCCCAGTAATCCAGGCTGCCTCTTGACCACTTCCATCCTCATAGTCACAGAGACCTGCTTTGGAGGCAAAAGCAGGCTTGAAGTGACTTGAGGTGACAGTGCAATGTTGGGAACAGAGAAGAAAGGCCAAATTTGAGAGATCTGTAAAGACAAGATTTCAGTTTTAAATAACAAGTTGTTCCTTAGAGTAATCACGTATTTGTGTTTATCATGGAATTTTCAGGTTCCATTGGTGAAAAATGACTGACAGGTCTTTGCTTTGGGGACAAGTTTTTCAGGAAGTACAGGACCCCCAGCAATCTGACATCTTGGGAACCTTCATTGCCTCCTCACTGACCTCTCTTAAGAGTATGAGGGCCCCTTTTAGGTGTTCACTTGAGGAATGAAGCATTGGGTCCTGTGTAGGTTTCTCTTTGGGGTGTTGGAAAAGCTCCTGATACAAGCAGAGTAATTTCAGTTCAACTAGATAGAGTAACCACATTTGGATATTTTTAAATGGCCAGTGGAATTGGGGAAAAGTCTACAAAAGTACAAATTTTCAGTTTAATTTTAACTTTGCACTTCGCTCACATCCAGGACTTGGCAGGGGAAGTGGGCCTTGATTTTTTTTTTCTTTTTAAAGCAGAACACACCCTGGATGGAAAAGGGATGTTCTCTTCACATGGAAGGGTTAGAGCCAAGTACAGAGGAAATGGGTTGGTATTGTAGCAAGAGTTCAGGGGTGGGTCTAGTCTTTGAAACTGGAGCACTAGGAAAGTGTGGCCCTCGTGGAGGCAGGCAGGGAAGGGGATGGGATGTCTTTCACAGGCAGCTGTTGGGCTGGCGTTTTTGTTTTGTCCTGTTTGGTGCATTTCAGATACTTCACAGCTCACCTGCTGCTCCCATTGGGACCCCTTTTCACCTCACAGCGAAGCAGTGGGTCTTTCCCCCATGCGGTTTGGGCTTTTTGGTGGTATCAGCAACCTCAGGTCTAAGCCCTGTCCCCTCCCTCCCCTCTGTGATCCCACCCTGCACCGTGTTGAAACCAGTCAGGGAGGAAATGCAGAAACAGTGGGGATTCTGAAAACCTCACCTTTAAAAAGATGGGGATTTCCCAAGAGAGTGGAAGCACCCTCTTGCTATTTGGGGAAGAGCAGGGTCCCGGGTCCCTCTCTGTATCCTTGCCCACTCCTGCAGCGTCATCTGAGCCAGGGCAGGGTTGGGCTCTGTGCTTTGGTTGCTAAGGATGTGTAACCAGAGCAGAGACCTCTGGGGGTGGTGCCCACCTGGTTGGTAGAACAGTTAGAAGAGGAGCTGAAAAGGAACAGTTACAGCCGTAGGGGCGGAAAGGTGTATTCCCTTTCCTCACCCATCGTAAGAGTCACGGCCAACACTTAACAAAAGAAAGGCTAACAAAAGAAAAGCATAACAAATTTATTCAATTAAAGTTGTGACATGAGAACCTTCAGAGAAGACGACCCAAAGACCCAGGGAAACTGCCTATTTTTATACTTAGGTTTGATGAAGAAAAGACGGCCATGAAGAAATGTGACTGGACAAAGGGGTGTAGGCTGAGAGGGAACCCAGAAAGGCCTGTCTGTTCAGATTCTTTGTGGCCTCCAGTGTAGCATTCCTTCCTCCTGGATATGAGGCAGGACCTCTCTGGAATGAGGGTCTTCAAGGGAGAAGGGAGAGGAGACAGTAGCTTTCTCAGTTTTGCTTTGGGAGATGGAAATTCTACTTTCTGTGACCTGCCTTGGGGAAGAGAAGTTCTGGATTCTATGACTTCTGGGGAGAGAAGGTGAGAGAAATTCACAGAGCTTGCTTCTGAGGCCTTCCAGCCTTCTTTAGTTCAAAGTACCCAGCACGCCAAAGCTCCTTACATTGGGGTATTGTGTTCTGAGCCCCAACACAGTCGAGAACTTGTAGAATTGACTTGGGGGTCTGGAGAGAGCTTGCGCCTAAGCTTCCTGTCCCAAGAAGCCACCAGGGGCCCCTCCTCATCTTGTGGCTAACACCAGCCACCTGAGTGCAGTAGACACCCACCCTCCTGTGACCTTCTTTTGGGATTTTAGGATAAGCAGTTCGGATGCGCCTTTAAAACACAGAGAACACACCCCAAGGAGTGGTTATGGGGATTAAACAAGACTGTGTATGAAGCACCTAAAGTGTGCCTAGCAAGTGCTCGAGAAAGGTACGATGATTAATAAAAGCATCAATAGTGGTTGCTTGCATATTGTCCTGGAGAGGAGCAGCCACCAGTTTTGGTGCGGTGGTAGGAGCCGGGGACTGGCCTCGTCAGGACTCGGAAACCTATATCTATCTGTAGCATTCCTGGGCAGGGGTGACAGGCAGCACTGTTCCTCTCCAGGAAGGAGGCCAACTTCCTAGATGAATTCCCTGGGCTCCCCAGCACCGCACTCTGAGGCCCTCCTCTCCTTGGCAAACAGCAGTAAGAGGAGAAGCCATTGACCTGTCTAGAAAAACCGCATGTCTGCAGTCTTTGAGGGTAGACTGGAATCTCTTCTCGTATTTGCCTTGCTTTGGTGGAGCTTCAAGAATTCCCAGGCCTTCCAAGGAAACCAATTACTAAAGAAGACTGTGGGCCATGTGACTCCAGTGTTTACTGCTGAAGGAGATGTCTCCCCTCCCCCAATACAGTTACTCTCCCTCCATCTGCACCGGTCCCCTAAGGCCTGGCTTCCTGGCTCTATACTGCTTTCCTGCCCTAGGGCAGAAGGCCTCAGAGAATTTATTCCCAGGCACTCTTGCCATGACCTTGAGAAGGTGGCTTGACCTAGACATCTGGATCTCAGGGACTGAGGGGGTGGGAAAGGACTGAACCTCCCCCTCCCAGACCCAAACAGGAAGGTGGGCCTTGGTGACCATTTCCTAGGCTGAGAACTCCTTAGCTCCAGGAGAGGGCTGCGCTCCCTGGCTCTCCCGCTCTGTGGGCTGTGCTAGATGAAAGCCACAAATTGCTGCTGTCCCTGGCGGAGCGGCATGCCTCCACCCACCAGTGAAGAATGAAGGCAGGGCAGCTGCAGGGCCCTGCAGGACTCTGAGATCCAGATGTACCCCAGCGCTCCCCTGCTCTGCCCACTGGCAAGAGGGGGCTGAGGAGGGCCATAGCAGGCCTCACGTGGACTCTGTTTCTATCTCCTTTTCACCCATATCTCTACTTGGCCCAGAGATGCCTGAGTAAAAGGGGTACCTGGTCACTCTGGGCCCAGAAGGAAGAAGGTAGGCATGTCGGCCTGCTCAAAGGAGCAGGAGCGGCCCTGGACAGGGACAGGTTAGAAAGCCTGGCTGCTTATCCAAGAGAAGAAAAGGCCCTGAGGGGCAGGAGCAACCCTTTGAACAATGCCGTACTGCTGTTGAGAAGGACAGGCTTGTACCATGTGACCCATTGGTGAGAAATCAGGGCCTGTGGATGGAAGTTCCAGGGAGGGAGGCAACGAATCCAGTTGACATTGGTAAGTGTTTCCTGGCACCTGCAGGGAGCTTGGGCTGCTGCGTCTTGGGCTGAAGGGACTCTTTCAGATACCAGGTGCAAGCAGGGATCACCTTTAAGGTGTCTTCCAGTCCAGAGAGGCCAGGTTTCCCAGAAGCTGGCTGCTCTGGGGCAGGATGGAGAACTCTGGGCCAGCTACCACATGCCGGGTCTCCCTTGCTTACTCCAAGGGTCATTTTGTGCCTGCGACCTGGTTACTCCTCTCGGCCTGTCTTCTTACCTTCATCAGAACCTGCAGTTTCACCTTCAGCTAAGTCTACCTCTTAACGGCCCCGTGAGAGGGTGGCCTTTTATTCTTTCTTTCTACTTCGTTAGAAATAAAGGATTTAGGACCCAAATTGTGGGTAAGGGAGCTGAGTGGCGAAAAAGACAGCCACAGAAGGGCCTCCAAAGACAGACTTTGAGACAGACCTCAGCATTTCATTATGGGCCCATCCTAGGTTTGTGGGTTTCCACTCTCCTTCCACGTCTATGCTGGACCACGAAGAGCAAAGTCTAGACCTGTGCTATCCAATGTAATAGTTACTTGTGTCTGTTTATACTTAAATTAATTGAAATTAAATAGAATTAAAAGCTCCATTCCTTAGTCTCACTGGCTGCACTGCAAGTGCTCCATGGCCACATGTGGTTAGTGGCTCCTGTCTTGGACAGTACAAACTGTTGCCATCCTTGAAGGAAGTTCTATTGGACAGTGCTGGGCTAGAGGTGGGAGAGTTGGAGGAGCCCCTGGTCTGCTGCCCCTGCCTCAGGACAGGCCACATGGGTACCGCTGTGTGAATGCCAGCTACAGGGGCGGGCTCTGCTGTGATGGCAGGAGTGGGTGAAAGCAAATGGGCATGTGGGAGCATTGGGGTGGCGGGCCAAGCCCAGAAGTCCCTGACAACGCTGTGGCTGATGCGTGTGCGTTTTGGGGTAATGTGAGAACAGGGTTGGAATGAGACCATCAACCTTGCAAAGGCAGCAGGGCTTACTGGGTTTGTCTTCTGCGGTCCAGCCAAGGCTCCTGTCTGGAGTGGCCCCCTGGTTCTGCAGCTCAGCTCACCACAGGCTTCCTCTCACCCGAATGTTGAAAAGGCAGAAAAGTCAGGGTGGGCAACTCCATCCTGTGGTCGTCGGCAGCACGGTGATCCGAAAAGCTAGAAGAAGTGACGGAATGACGAACTGCTTCCTGCCTCTGTCTCCCTGTCCCCCAAGGAGTCTTCTAACACCCTTCCCCTGCTTCAGCCCCATTCCTCACCCCCACTCACACAGTTGGGCCTTCTTTCAGGTGAAAGAACTTGTCCTGGACAACAGTCGGTCGAATGAAGGCAAACTCGAAGGCCTCACAGATGAGTTTGAAGAACTGGAATTCTTAAGTACAATCAACGTAGGCCTCACCTCAATCGCAAACTTACCAAAGTTAAACAAACTTAAGAAGGTAAATAGAGTGTTTGGAGTCTGTGTGTGCTGGGAGGCGGGGGTGGGGAGAGGAAGGGTTATTACCTGTGTTTAGAAAGCGTAATTGAAGGGAAAGCCAGGTGCTTGCACTAACGTGCCAGACAATTCCCTGAGACTGCTTTCCCTTCTTGCCCGTCTGGAGAAAGCCAGGCAGCTCTGAGCCAGGAGCCTTCATTTTAAAAGCCTTTTCTGATTTTTCTCTCCCTGACTTGTTTAGCTTGAACTAAGCGACAACAGAGTCTCAGGGGGCCTGGAAGTATTGGCAGAAAAGTGTCCGAACCTCACGCATCTAAATTTAAGTGGCAACAAAATTAAAGACCTCAGCACAATAGAGCCACTGGTAAGTCATTCGGACCCTCCCCTCCCGGCAGGGGTAGGAGGTGGGAGGAATTGGCATCAGCGAATTTTACTTCTGCATTTGTCCTTTTCCCACTTAATTTCTTTGGCTCTCATGATGTGCTATGAGATAGAATTGAGCTGTTGTTTCTGCTGAGTCCATAGAGAAACTGAGGCCCAGAGAAGTTAAATACCTTGACCAAGGTCACACAGACAGAATGGGCAGCTATTGTACGAGTAGGGTAGAACCCTAGTCTCAATTTCTGTTCTCCTGCTTTTCCACTCATAGTTTCTGCTCAGCTTTGGAAACCTGAGCTGTAATGTCTTCAGGTTCAGGGCATGGCTTGTTGCCCCTTTTTGGGAAGGGAGGAGCAACCCAAGAATTAAACTGTCCCTGGAGGTGGACTCCAGTTTTCTCCTTGGGTCGCTGGTCCCTGAACTGTGGGAGATGAGTCAGTCCTGACATAGAACCCTGGAATGACTGAGAGCCGTGTGGTGTGAGAACCTCGTGCAGACAGGCCTTCCTCAACGTGGTGTGGAGAAGAGTGACCCCTGGTCATCAGTCCTTGGTGCAATAGTGAACAGGCTCTCAGGGGCCTGGGCAGGGTTTCTGGCTCCTCTGCTCATCCTTGTAGAGATAGACATCCCCTAAGCTTCACTGTTTGACCAGCCAGAAAGGGGCAGGTCATGTTCAGAACAATGCTTTCTTTATTACCAGGATCTGATTTGCTGTATTCCTTTGATTTTTAAGGAAATCAGCTGTAGGTTGTGTCACTGAAAACAACTCTTTTGGAATAGGAAATATTACCACATGAAGTAAATATACCTGTTGTGAATATACATACAAGAGTCACCTCATAAGGCCAGGTGTGGTACTTCACACCTTTAATCCCAGCACTTTGGGAGGGCGAGGCAGGTGGATCACCTGAGGTTAGGAGTTCGAGACCAGTCTGGCCAACATGGTGACACCCCATCTCTACTAAAAATACAAAAATTAGCCGGGCGTGGTGGCGGGCGCCTGTAGTCCCAGCCACTCGGGAGGCTGAGGCAGGAGAATTGCTTGAACCTGGGAGGCGGAGGTTGCTGTGAGCTGAGATCGCATCACTGCACTCCCGCCTAGGTGACAGAGCGAGACTCCGTCTCCAAAAAAAAAAAAGGGCAGCAGCAGCACCCCAGGCATCTTAGAGTCCGGGAAAGGCCAGGAGGACAATTGGCCACGTTTGCCAAATTTCTGTTCTGGGTTTGTAGGGGAGGTGGGGTATCCCTCAGATTGGGTTGGAGTTTTCAGGGTTTCTGTCCCAAAAGGCACTCCTTGCTCTCCATGGATGCTCATGGGACTTGCTGGTGGCCAATGGGCAGAACAGGACACTGGCATTTCTTTTCCGAACTCTTTACCTGTCCATCAGTGGCTTTGGGGCCAACTAGTAGAATGTACTTCCCACAGAACTTCTTTTCAGGCCTTCCACTGGTCTTCTAGGAGAAAGCCGAACTATTCTGATCTGTCTGGAAGTCTTGATTTTATGTTATTACAAAAGGAAAACGTCTTTGAAGTTCTGTGTATGGGCGAGGTATGGGGATTGAGCACATAAAATCCTTGTAAAACATTGTGATTTGGTCACCGTTAGGGATCAGGCTCTCAGGCACGCCCATGTTCACACTTTCCACTGCCCCCTGCCCAGATCACCCGTGTCTCAGTGCTTTCCCTGCCCCTGCTTGTCAGTGTGTGTTGCCTCACCTCCCTGGGGCAGGAAGCTGCTTTTGGTAGGGGGTGCTGGGCTTGCCTACACAGTCCACTGTCAAGACTTCCTCCCTGTCCTTGGCTTCTGCTGAGAATGACCCAGGTCTCAACTGCAAGGTCGTAGAGAGACAGCAACCTAGCTCCCGACATTGACTCCAAGGAGCAGTGGTTTTACTCTCTTGTTAGACCTGGCCCCCTTTGGAATGGGGACTCAGCCTGGGATGGGATTTTTTTGGTGCCTCGAAAGTGGGTGAAGTGGGAAGTCAAAATGCAACTCAGTTACTTTCAAGCACTATGACCCTTCACTTCCTGGGCCTCAGTTTCCTCTACCATCAAACAGGGATAACATTGGCTAGAACCCGTCTGGTGTGAAGCTTTGACGGAGCACATGATGTCAGCTACTACAGACAGAATTGGAATCCTCCATCGCTTTTTCTCTTGTCCTTTTCTGACAGGTAGTATTTCAAAGAGTAAGAGCACAGGTCTGAAGTTGGGCTGCCTGATGAATTACCAAATCCTGTACTCTCCATTTCCACATCTGTGAAATGAACTAATAATTATTTCTACCTTACAGGGGTTGTGAGATAAAGTGACTCAGTACATGAAGTGCTATGTTAACTGCCCTCATCATCATCATTATCAGATACAGAAGGAGTTAGTTTGTTAGTTCAAGCTGCTTTTGGTTTCCCTCTGGTTCCTTAGTCTCAGGGAAAGGCAGCAAACCTCTTGGCTCATGCACCAAGAAAGCCCCAGGCTAATTTCAAGTCAATCACTGTTAAGACAGAAGCTGTAATTGCAGAATAAAAGTGTTAACATTGGATAAGGCTTCAAAGATCCTCCAGTCCAGCCCCGTATTTTCCAGATGGAGACACTGAGACCCACAAATTGCAGGTGATATGTCTGGGCAAACACCGTGGCTAAGCAGAGCCAAATCCAAGCTTCCTTATCACCTGGAAGTCGTGATCTGTCCACTCTATCTCATGGCATCCTTGCCTTTTTGCTAGGGCTGTTCCCCTGCCTTCCTCCCACAAATCACTTACTGTTGGCTTCATTTTTCCACTTGCAGAAAAAGTTAGAAAACCTCAAGAGCTTAGACCTTTTCAATTGCGAGGTAACCAACCTGAACGACTACCGAGAAAACGTGTTCAAGCTCCTCCCGCAGCTCACGTATCTCGACGGCTACGACCGAGACGACAAGGAGGCCCCTGACTCGGATGCTGAGGGCTACGTGGAGGGCCTGGATGACGAGGAGGAGGATGAGGATGGTGGGTGATGGGGGCGGCCCAGGGCTGCAGGGGCTCAGCTGAGGCCTTGGGGCTCCTCCTTGGCTTTGCAGAGGTGGGTGGGCTGGGTGTTGGGAGGCTCCCATCCAGCTACTGAAGGCTGGCTGGCTGGCAGCTACCTCCTTCCAAAGCTAGGGAGGGGAGTGGGGCTGTCTGCTTTATTTTCCATAGTCCCTAACCTGTCTCATTGGTTGTCTTCCCTAAAAGAACAAAGTATGAGTCCCATGCTCATGGAAATATCCTGAGATTCCCCAATTGCATAATAACTCCTTTAAAATCATCCCGCTGAATCCCCACTTCAATTTTTGTCCCTTTCCAAAGCCCTTCAGGGAGTGGGATTCTACTGTCATTCTATAGTGTGACCCGCACTTAGACACTCTCTCAGGGAGGGAGGGAGGGGATAGAGAGAGAAGAGGGTGTGGCCTGAGGACCCCTCTTTCCTGTCTTGATATTTAGTAGTGGAGAGGAGGTCCAGAGCTAGAGGGGCTGTGGGGCCCCCTGGTGGTTGCAGCCCACAGCCCCACACTTAGGGGCACTGGCTCAGGTGCTCAGGAGCCACAAGTACTGGGAAGTTGAGGGCTGCAGGCCGCCTGTAGGGCTCCCTGGCAGTGTGGTGTGCAGTCGCGGCCTACAGGAAGGAAGGAGGGAAAAGAAGGGGGTTCTTCGTCCTGTTCCCTCCCCTTCTCCCTTGTCACCAGCACAGTGCAGCTTTCTCATGGGTCTTCATGGCCAGATAAAGTTGAGAATGGAGACACTTGCCTGGTTAATTCAGATACGGGATTTTGGTTTTCCTTGTTCAATTGGGAGTGTTTTGCAAGATACTCAGAGACCATGTTTGCCTTGGTGGGGATCTTGTGATATGGCAGAAAGGAGCCAAAACTGGCAGTCCCAGGACCAGGTCCCCTAGGCCCAGCTCAACCAGTGACTCAATGTGTGACCTTGGACAAGTCAGTTCTCTCTGTGCCTCAGATCTCTCACCTTTAATGTGAGGAGTTTGGATTGACCTTGCCACTCTCCCGGGCCCTGGAACTTATCGTTCTGCTCTGACAATTTCCTGGTGGTCTCAGTGTGAGAGAACTCCAGAAGGGGTCTTTCACATTCATAACACTTGTGAGGGGGGCTTATCTTTGGCGCAACTTCAGGATGTGTTTAATTATGTCAGCATTGTTTTCATGAGAGTTAGTGTGTTCAATCTTTGGGCTTAGGTGGGTGTGGCAGGGTCGTGAGCCCCACACTGAAGATGCTACAGGGGCCTGTGCTGTGTGGGGGCGGAGCCAGCTCACCACTAGTTCTGTTTCCATTCCCCATTTCCATTGCACAGAGGAGGAGTATGATGAAGATGCTCAGGTAGTGGAAGACGAGGAGGACGAGGATGAGGAGGAGGAAGGTGAAGAGGAGGATGTGAGTGGAGAGGAGGAGGTAAGGAGGCTGGGCTGGGCTGGGCTGGGCAGGGCCACCGTCTGCCCCTTTGAGGTAGTCCCACTGACTGCCTCTGTGATCAGTCTTGGCAACCCTGGAGCCCTGGTTAGGAAGGTCGCTCCCCTGTGGGTAGTGAAGTGAGTCCATTTCAGAGCCTTTCACTGGACTGTGTCTGGGGAGACAAGAGTTGCAGCAAGCTCTGGGGAGGCTGGATTAGAAGAGGGGAAGAGGATTTTAGAGGCAGGGACTGAACCTGCTGGGGTAAGCCTGGCCATTGTTTCTGTGTGAAGAAGTACAGAATGCATGACCCCATTTTCTGTTTTTGCTTTCATATGCTAATTAAGATATTCATTGAGCACTTAAACTGTGCTGGGGAAAACCAAAGACTGCCTTGAACTGATAGGTAGCAGGATAACACTGCTGGATCCCAAATCAGAGAGTGACACTATGGAAATAGAGTGTCAGGAGTTGGCCATTTTCCTAAACAGATTGGCTGGTTCCCAGTTTTTTAACAAGATCTGTGAGGGGGTGAGTCCCAGCTCTACCACTCACTAGCTGTGTGTCCCCGGACAATTTACCTGACCTTTCTGAGCCCATTTCTTCATCTGTAAAACAGGGATCATGATAGCTTTCTCACAGGGTTGTTAAGAGGATAAAGTGAAGTGTAAGTAAAATGCTTAAGGACAATGTCTGACAAGGGGTAAGTGTCTGACTGCTTATTGTAGGCGTTCACACCCTCCTCCAGGTTCCTGGCACTGTGTTGGGTTTTGTGTTTGTGTGTTCTGAGTCTCTCTGTAGCAGAGTCATTTTCTATAACTTGCTCAGAATTCTAAATCAACTCTTGCTAATTGCAGAAGTTAGACCTAGAGAGTTTTAAAGTGACAATAGCATGGACAAGGTACCTGTGTCCCCTCCCAACTCCCCCCCCCAGTTTCCTGTCTCCCTCAATGGAGGATGCAGACACATCCGCTTGCCACACGGACTCACTCAGATAGTGTTTTCCAGTTTCAGCCAGCCGGCCCAGGCTTGAGAGACACAGGCCAATGACAATAGAAAAGCGGAGGCCAGGCGCGGTGGCTTATGCCTGTAATCCTAGCACTTTGGGAGGCCGAGGTGAGCAGATTGCTTGAGGTCAGGAGTTCGAGACCAGCCTAGGCAACATGGCGAGACTCCTTCTCTACTAAAAATATAAAAATTAGCCAGGCATGTTGATGGACACCTGTAATTCCAGCTACGCAGGAGGCTGGGGCACGAGAATCGCTTGAACCCGGGAGGTGGAGGTTGCAGTGAGCCGAGATGGCACCACTGCACTCCAGCCTGGGCAATGGAGTGAGACTCAGTCCAAAAAAACAAAGCTGGCGAGATGAGCTTGGTTTCTGTTTAGTTTTGCTGCTGGCTCTGTCTTCTCCCTAGGTCTAGACTCTTAGGCTCATCTCTAAAGTATATTGTATTTTAAAAATAAAGTCTTAGTAAAACAGGTTTCCCTAGAACAGGGCAGTAAGTTGTATTGGCTAATAGCTGTTTCGTCTTCCCCTGCCTCTCACAGGAGTGCTGCATGTGGGGTTTGGCAGCGGTGCAAGGCGGGAGGATTGTGGGGTTTTTTTGTTGTTTTTTTTTTTTTAATAATCTCACTGACCATCTGCGTATTTCCAACTTTCAGTAAAGGAGAGCTTATACGTGCAGAAAAACCCAGAACCTTAGCAAACAGACTGATGAGGGAACTCTTTGGTGACATTTTAAAAGAATATTTCCCTTGACAGAAAAGGAGTCTGTCACCAAGTTCTTTTAAACTTCAGGAACTGGGTTTAACAAGCAGAGGTTCAACTTGCATATACTTTGAGGAACAGAGGAAAGCAAGGGCCCTGTGTTGAGAATGAAAGTCGTATACCTTGCTGAACCTCCAGCTGGTTGGGAATGATGTCCTCAGGGGGTCTTGAATTTATCTTCCTCATCCCTTCCAGGTGGTCCAAGTTTGCAAGCTAGGGAAGGGACTGGATCGGGTGACATTGGACTTGCCCACAGAATCTGGATTTGCTGAAACTGGGGTCTTCCCTTGAAGCCAAAACTAGATTGAGGACAGATGCAAGAAAGGATGGCCTACTTTGCACAGCAGGGAGTCTGCTCGGGAACTTGTTCTCTTCAGAGAACGCGCAGACTGGAAAGCTGCCTGCCTTACAGGGACTTCAGATGGGAGTTCTTAACCTGGGTGCTGGAATCCACCACTCCCTGAAACTGCTTGCAAATATTATAAATGATGCGGACATTTTCTGGAGAAGGAGTTCAAAGCTTTCTGCAGATTCCCCAATGGGTCCTTGATCCAAAATAAATTAAGAACCTTTGCTTTACATTCCTCCCGAGATGGCAAGTTTTGGTGGGGGCTCTGAGAGGCTGGGGGTGACCCCGGCCTTTTTGTGCTCTGTGTGGCTTCCTCAGCATGTCCCAAGGCGGGGCGTTTCTGATGTTCTGGTGTCCATCTTTTCTCCTAGGAGGATGAAGAAGGTTATAATGATGGAGAGGTAGATGACGAGGAAGATGAAGAAGAGCTTGGTGGTATGGCAGCCTTTTTACTCTCAACTGGTAGCAGCCTGGCCCTTTCACTTTGGCCTTAGATCACTTAGGCTCTGAGGCCCCTGGCAGTGGGCAGGACACCCCTGTCAGAGGCCTCAGGTTCCCCCTCCAGCTGTGCAGATGTCTTGCCTTGGTTTCCAAGGATGGCACAGCTTGGTAGTCGTGGGCCCTGTGGCTTCTCATTGGGTGGGTTGAGTTAAAGAGGTGGGATTCATAGCTAATCTAAATGCCACTTTCTTGCTCTTCCAGAAGAAGAAAGGGGTCAGAAGCGAAAACGAGAACCTGAAGATGAGGGAGAAGATGATGACTAAGTGGAATAACCTATTTTGAAAAATTCCTATTGTGATTTGACTGTTTTTACCCATATCCCCTCCCCCTCCTCCAATCCTGCCCCCTGAAACTTATTTTTTTCTGATTGTAACGTTGCTGTGGGAACGAGAGGGGAAAAGTGTACTGGGGGTTGCGGGGGGAGGGAGGGTGGGTGGGGGTGGAATAAAATACTATTTTTACTGCCACTCTTTATTTTTTCCCCCTACTTTTTCTTTGTGTCCGGTTTTTGTCCCTGTAAATGCGATAGCTAAGTACACACTAAGTGAGCATTTGTTCCTGACTCTCAAAGAGGATGGTTTGGAGTTCTCTTACGTTTCCTGGTATTTCCCAAGTCTCTTGGGTTGGGTGGAAGGCTGTGGCTGGTCTCAGTTTGGTTTCTCAATGCCCAGGAGTAGCTGAGCACCAGCCATGTTTTTTGCTTTGGTTCACGTGATACCTGCTTTTCTCGGGCCTGCTAGAGGCATCCAACGCCCTGGTTTGTAAATAGCAACCTAAAGGCGTATTTTGGCACTGGTCTGGGGACATTCCCCATCTCTCATCCCTTTTCCCCCTTCACAGATGGTGGTGGGCTTCGCTCTACAAAGAGGACTCTGATGTTACTCTTGAGAGCTTATGAGCCAGAGAGCTGAAAACGGCAGGCTTGTAAGTTACAAGGAAAATGGATTTGGTAATTAAAATTAAAAGAGAAGAAACACACCCTCAACTTCTTTAAAAGAAAAAAAAAAATACTGTCCTATCTTGTTCTGTAAAATATTAGAACGCTTTGTTTTACAAAAATGATGAGAGAATTCTTCCACATGTACTTCTGTGCTTAGAACATTTTTACAGACCTAAGCGCTGGAGACGTTGCTGCATGTCGGCTGGGTTTTTTTTTTCATACACCCGAGCACGGAAAAACTAACGCAAAATTGTATTTTCTTACCTAGTGGAAATCTGAAATGACTGCAAATTCCTAGTGAATGTACAGGTTTGCTTTCGTGTCCCTCTTCTGGTTGCTTTAGAAGTGACGTGTAATTTCTGAACCCATGTTTCATCTGTATAAAAGAACATCTGCACCAGTTTTTCTCCTGCCCCTCAGAAGAGCCAAACTTTGAGTTTTATGTCTGTTTGTCATTGATAAATTTCAATAAATCTTTTTATACAATTTTTTTGGGGATGGCTTCTTTGAGTCCAACAGGCCATTGATCTTGTCAAGATGCATTCCAGATGAACTGCTAGGTGAGGGGGAAACTTCATTTTTGTTACCTGACAGAATAGCTTTTCTTATGAGATATATATATAATGTGATACTGAGTTTGGATATTTTTGGTCTTAAAGCAAGACTCAGTGGTGTATCTTCTTTAAAAGCTTCCTTTAAAAAAGTTACAGAGTTACTAAAAAAACGAGTACCCAAACAATCAAGTTGGGCCAACCTTGGAACCTTGTTTTGAATATCTTTCATTGTTTTGTTTGTTGTGTTGTAAAAAGAATGTATGGTTGAAAACTCAGGAATGTTTATAAAACAAATTATTTCACAAACCCAGAGGTTTACATATGGTGTTTTATTTTGTTACTTTACTTAACAGTATTAGAATCATTTCCTTGTACCTTTAATTTTCAAAAGCATGTATCTTAAATGGCTACATAGTAGTCCATCAACTATATTCTGATTTACTTAATTCTAACCAAATGGTTAAATGTTTTCGTTATGTCCAACTTACCCCTATAGTGGATATTGTTATATTACTACTTACTCATACTTTTTGTGGATTTCTTAGTGCAAACTCTTAGAAGTAGTACAGTCATTGGACCAAAAGCTAAAAACATTTATGAGGCTCATATACAAGGTTCCATGTTTTCCAGAAGAGTTAAGCCAATTTACTGTGGTTGTTTATACATGTGCATATATACTCATTCTTATGTATTCATTCTTTACAGCCTTGAACCCACAACAAGCCCTAGTTCCTTACAATGTCTTATAGTTATTGTGTGATTCCAGCAGTGTAAAGTGTTTCCAGAAGAGTCCGTGACCCACCTCACCCTCTGGGTGGTACCCTGGCACCTACTGCCCTTTGGAGCAAGCTGCCTGTGGTTCCAAGCATGGGATAGATGGGATGGAGAAGTGACCTCCTCCGGGCCAAGTGCTGTGCTAACAAGCACCTGGGCTGTGAGAATGAACTAGGCAAGCATGTTCTTGTGCCTCTCAGAGTGAAAGAACATGGAAGTGGGGTGAAATTGAGAGATGCTGTGGTCTGGCCTCAGGTTTTCTGTCCCTGACTTCCCTCCATGAGGCCTTTAAGGATCAGGTGACTAACAGATACAGCAATGAATACCATAGGCCAGGCACGGTGGCTCATGCCTATAATCCCAGCACCTTGGGAGGCCAAGGCGGATGCATTGCTTGAGCCCAGGAGATCGCTTGAGACCCACATGGGCAACAGAATGAGATCCCGTCACTACAAAAAATACAGAAATTAGCCAGGCGTGGTGGTGCATGCCTGTAGTCCACTTGAGCAAGGGAAGTTGAGGCTGCAGTGGGTCATGATCACCCCACTGCACTCCAGCCTGGACAACAGGCTGAGGACCTGTCTCACGAAGAAAGAACTAAAAAATGTAAGGGAAAAGGGAAGGTGGTGAACAGGTTGATGTTAATGGGCCTCAGGGAGGAGAACCTTTTCTGTATTGATCATGCCAAGCATTCGTGTCAACCCTTGAGGAAGATCGTATTATGCCCATTTAACAGATAAGGAAAACAGGTCAAGTCACTTGGAAAAAGTGGAATTAGCATGTAACCCAGGCCCATTTGGGGCTATTTGCATTTCATGGAACTTAGGAGTGGCACAGAAAGCTCAGACAAAGGAGAGGAGAGAGGGGCAGGGCTGGCTTTTCCTGAGCTCTTGCTATGTTCTAGGCCCTTTGCTTCAAATGCAGCATCTCATTAATCTTACCGAATCATCACAGCCACCTTATGTAGATGCTGTTACCCTTGCTACACAGTGGCTTAGAGGGTAATGCCCAAGGCCATACAGCCAGGAAGAAGAGCACCATCAGGAACTAACCAGGTACGCGATTCCAGAGCCAGCCCTCTTTCCCGTATCATAAGTGCCTCCCACGTCCTGACTCCTGCTCCCCAGATCAGACCACTTGTGTGAGTGAGGTGTGCGGGAGTAGTTCCTCACCCTGACCATCACAGCTTCAGCGAGGGAAGTTTCACCACTCAGTGTGCTAGTAAATGCCATAGGACAGACCCCTGAGATAGAAGGACTTAGGTTTCTAAGTCACCCCGTGCAACCCTCTTTTTTTGACCAAAGAGGAAATCGAAGCCCAGAGAAGGCAAGGGACGTGCCCAAGGTGGCCCTGCAGGGGAGGGACAGCCAAGCCTGGAAACCAGGACTCCCATCCCTGGGCTTCTGCACCATCTCACACACAGCTGGACTGTTTGGGTGGGGGGAGGCCAGCTGCAGTGAGAAGACACACCGTGCAGTGTGTCTTCCAGGAAGGAAACAGCTGAGCCTTGAGTGAACAGGATATAGTGAGTGCCATGCCATGTATGTGTTTTAGGTGGCTTTGGAATGCATCATAAGTTCTTGCTATTCACAGTGGATTTGGCTCCCTGACATTGTCCTATCTGACATTGATCACCACTGAAGGGCTGCGTGTTTCCTGGTGCAGACCAGTGCCTGGAGAGGACAGTAATGACGATGCTTCTTGATTATGAGCTACTCTGTGTCATGTGCTTTCCATCCATTGCCTCCTCTAATCTTTGTGGATTTCACAGAGGAAACTGAGGCTCAAAAGTGAGACAACTAGCCCAGCTAGTAAGTGAAGGGCCTCAAAACTACATCCTTCTGACTCCAGAGACCTTATTCTTAGCCACTGTGTTCAAAGTACCAGGCAGATGAGGGAAGGGGGGTTGAGCAATTCAGTTTGTCTCATTTGCTGACTTGCAAAGGCTGTTTTTATCCTGGTTTAGAAACTCATTGTTCATGGTTGGAAGAATTCCCACAGTGGGTCTCTAATAAGCAGCTTTGGACAACAGCAGCTCTAAGTCCCTGGTCCAGCCCTTGGACAGGCCCCTGGGACAGGCTGGCCCAAGGGTGAACAGGCCAAGGAGGGGGCTGGAGATGGTTGCACCGATGAGGGTAGGTCAAAGGTTGAGTCATCCGACTGAAACCCTCAAGTCTGGCGGTGGTCGCACTAGCAGAGGAGAGATTGCCAGAAGCTCCGGAGTCACTGAGGCATCTGGAGGCTGCTGGCTGACTGCGAACTGGTGAGCTGACGCAGGGAACGTCCGTGGGGCTGCCTGCCAACCATCCGTTTTTCTTGGCCTAGCAACAACTCCAATGGACCATTGGAAAGACTCACATGGATATGGACCATTCTCCACTCCTGAAGTTCAGATGGGCTGGCCCCCATCCCTCTGGGTCTTAGGTAAGCAAGTTATTTTGTCCTGGCCAATCAACCTAGTCCAAATCCTAACCACAGTGACTGGTACAAGGAAGGACCTGAAACCCAAATTGGTCAAATGAGGCTTGCTGCCTGAAATCTAGAAAACAAGAATCTTCCCGTGGGAGGTGCTGGGCTAGAGGATGGAGGCCTGGAGTTGAGGAGGCACAGCACTTGGATAGAGCCAGGACAGAGAACCAGAGAACCTCCAGGTGATCCCATCCCATCCTGGGAGTCCCAATGAGTGCAATGAAGTGAGGACTCCAACAGATACTTAGAACTTACTGTTTGCCAGGCACTATACGTTATTCTTCTTGTGTTTCATCATAACCCTATCTGGTAATCATTATTATCCACATTTCAAAGATTGAACCCATCTAAGCGCTCAATATTGGCTGCTTAGTGCCAGACACAACAATAAACGCTTTATAAAAATCAACCTACTGTTTCCCAAATTTCCCTGATAATCCCTGGGGCCTGTCAGACTGCCAGGCCTCATCCCTGGGAATTCTAGTTCAGTAGCCCTGGACTAGGGCCCAGGAATTTGTGATTTTAACAATACCCAGAGGATTCTCATCATGAGGGAAGTTTGGGAAATGCTGCATTAAACTCAATAGCCACAGCTAATGTGGCCATACTCATTTAAAACTGAGAAAAGTGAGGCTCAAAGAGGTTAACTGACCCACCCAACATCACACAGGTGGCAAGTGGAATTCAAATCTGGGTCAACATGTCTTTTACACCTCTTGTAGAAAGGGGATGATAATAGCTACCTGTGTATCTCACAGGCTGTGAGATGATGGAGAGATGGTGTGTCAGTCTGTTCTTACCTCACTCTAAAGAAATGCCTGGCTGGGTATGGTGGCTCATGCCTGTAATCCCAATGCTTTGGGAGGCTGAGGCAGGCAGATCTCTTGAGCCTAGGAGTTAGAGACCAGCCTAGGCAACATGGTGAGGCCCTGTCTCTACAAAAAATACAAAAATTAGCTAGGTGTGGTGATGTGCACCTGTAGTCCTGACTACTTGGGAGGCTGAGGTGAGAGGATCGCTTGAGCCTAGGAGGTCACGACTGCAGTGAGCTGTGATTGCACCACTGCACTCCAGCCTCAGCAACAGTGCAAGCAAGACTCCATCTCAAAAAAAGAAAAGAGTTTTAATTGGCTCATGGTTCTGCAGGCTGTACATTAAGTGTAGTCCTGACATCTGCTCGGCTTCTGGTGAGTCCTCAGGGAACTTGTACTCATGGTGGAGGTGAAACAGGAACAGGTCCGTCACATTGTAAGTAAGGGAGCAAGAGAGAGAAGGGGGGACGCCTTGCTCTTCTAAACAACCAGATCTCTGAACGAACTCAGAGCAAGAACTCACTCACTACCATGGGGATGGCACCAAGCCACTCATGAGGGATCTGCCCCACCCAAACACCTCCCATTAGGCTCCACCTCTGACAATGGGGATCACGTTTCAACATGAGATTTGGAGGGGACACGTACCCAAACCATACCAGATGGGAAAGAGCAGTGGAAAGTGAAAATTTCTATTTTTTTTAAAAGTATGGTAAAGAGCCGGGCGCGGTGGCTCAAGCCTGTAATCCCAGCACTTTGGGAGGCTGAGACGGGCGGATCACGAGGTCAGGAGATCGAGACCATCCTGGCTAACACGGTGAAACCCCATCTCTACTAAAAATACAAAAAACTAGCCAGGCGAGGTGGCGGGCACCTGTAGTCCCAGCTACTCCCGAGGCTGAGGCAGGAGAATGGTGTAAACCCGGGAGGCGGAGCTTGCAGTGAGCTGAGATCCAGCCACTGCATTCCAGCCTGGGTGACAGCAAGACTCCGAAAAAAAAAAAAAAAAAAAAAAAAAAAGTACGGTAAAGATGCCCAGGCAACCCAAATATTTTTTGTAACAAGGAGAAAACAAAATTTTCAATGGCCGTTGGTAATTAAGACAAGCTTCTTGGAAGTTTTCCTCCCTTCCCTTTAAAAATTTACATTAGCAAAATCCACTCTGTTGTTTTTTGTTTGTTTGTTTATAAATGTAAGGGGTACAAGTGCAGTTTTGTTACGTGGATATATTACATAGTGGTAAAGTCTGGGCCTTTAGTGTAACCATCACCTGAATAATATACCTTGTATTTATTAAATAATTTATTTGTATCAACCACCACAGTCATGATACATTCCATGGACTATCTTGGTTATAAAAAGCAATGGATTTGCCCTCTGGGAGTATCCTAAATCTTGCTGATGGCCTTCTGCAGGTGTTACACATTTTGGTGAGGCGCTCAGGAGTCAGGAGACCTGGATTCTCATCCTAACTCTGAAACTAACTAGCTGGGTAGTCGCCAAGTCACCTCTGTGTCCTACAAAAACAGTGATGCGGACTAAATGACTTTGACAGTCTTAGTCGATAGTTTGTTGTATTATTTCCCTCATTGCCCTGGGGCCTGTATTTACATCTATTTTGAACACAAAATAAAGCATTCCCCTGCCAAAACTCTGCAGTGGCAGTAGGAAGGGTCAACGTGAGAGAAATAGTAGCCTCTCTAGTGAGGCAGGAGTGTTTTGATGGAGAATTTGCAAAACGACTTTCTGAGGTCTCAAAGTGTAGACTGATAACCTGGTCTGTACACACCTACAACTGCCTGGGTAATCCAACTGGCTCAATAAGGAAGTGTAGATAAAACTAATCTGTCTTGAGTGCCCCTTATGTGCCCAGAACTTGACACAAATGATCTCATGTAATTCTCACAGCAGAATTCTACTTGAAGTAGCTATTATGATTTATACTTTCCAGATGAAGAAACTGATGTTCAGAGACATTATGTTAAGTTGCTCAAGGTCACACAGCCAGGAAGGCACCAGCTGGTATTAGAACCCGTAGCTTCCTGGTCTAAAGTATGAAGCTGTTTCCTCAGTTTTTAGGTCTTGTGCAGCCTACAAAGAACTGCAGCAAGATTCATCTCACCCAAATCTTGGCTTGATTAATTTCACACCTTTTCTCAAGAATCCAGCTCTCAGGCCCAGCACGGTCCTCCCACTCATCTCTGCAGTTCTCCAGACTTCCAAGCCTGTGACAAAACCAGTCTCTCCATAGTCCCTGGGAACAGATGTCTTGCAACAAAAATGTTTTGAACCTCAGGAACAAGGATAATGGATCTCTGCTTCTGGAGAGAGGGACACTAGATGTTGTGAAAGATTAACAGCAGTTCCTTTCAATGCCTGAAAAATAGGAAGAGGCAACACAGTTGGTGGTACCATCCTAGGCTAGAGCTAGGAAGCCTGTGTCACCTTGGACTAACTACCTCTCTCTACTCTCCACCTCCCAGAGTGTCAGGAGATACAGGACATCCATGCATGCTGATAGGAATGATCCAGTAGAGAGGGATGCATCGATGACAGAGGAGAGAGGGGGAGAATCTTTTTTTTTTTTTTTTGAGACGGAGTCTCACTCTGTCACCCAGGCTGGAGTGCAGTGGCCCGATCTCGCCTCACTGCAACCTCCACCTCCTGGGTTCAAGCGATTCTCCTGCCTCAGCCCCCTGAGTAGCTGGGATTACAGGCACATGCCACCATGCCTGGCTGATTTTTGTATTTTTAGTAGAGATAGGGTTTCACCATATTGGTCAGGCTGGTCTCAAACTCCTGACCTCATGATCCGCCCACCTCGGCCTCCGAAGTGCTGGGATTACAGGCGTGAGCCGCTGTGCCCGGCCGAGAAGGGGAGAATCTTGGAGAAATTCAGAGGCATAGGTTCTAGCATATAAATAGAAGTTTGACCTTTGGAAAAGGACAGGACGCTTCATCTTTCATAACAGGAGAGTAGGAGAAAGACTGTAGGTACAGGTAGGTGGGCAGATTCGGTGGAGGGAAGATGGGAGAGTTCATGTTGGCTTTTAAAGGAAATGTGAGGCAAGGTCATCAGTGGGAGATGGGGGCACAGAAGGGCAGAATGGGAGTGGGAAGTTTGAGAGATAGGAGGCATGAGAGTTGTTTTGGGGGTGGGAAACTACTACACCAGGGAGGCATGGGAGGGCTAAATGCCCACTTATTTGAGACCAGTGAGCATGATGTTAAGGGGAGGCCCATCATCATGGCTCAGCAGCTTGAGTGCAGGCACCAAGGAGGCAGACAGTTGCGTTAACTAGCCAGATGATTCTAATGAGTAAAGCCCAGGCTGTGGAGGATAGAGCATTTAGAAGGCTGTAAGGATGGACCATGAGTTCTAAGCTGGCTAGGGAAGGAAGTGAGTCCGCATTGATAGTGAGAAGGTGGGGAAGGTCAACAGATGGAGATGTGCTAGGGCTGAAGGGTTGCTGGGGTGGGAACATCAAGAAGGTCAAGGTGAGAAGATGGTGAGAAGGTCAAGGATGTGACCATGGGAGCAGGTGTCTCATAGGATAGAGGAGCTGACCTTCACTGGACATAAGGAGGTTGCAGAACTGAGAAGTCGAGGTACTGGACAGTTCATTCTTGAGATTGTTGACACTGCTGAGAATGATAATAGGAATAATACTAGAAAAAAAAAATGAATCAAAGCTAGTCATCACTCATGCAGTGGCCAATTGCAGCACCGAAGAGGCACTCATGCCTCTTTGAAGGAGGAGGGAGGAGTCATGGAAGCAGTAATGTGGAACAAAGAACAATGCCCCAGTTCCAGGCTCTGGGGCCCAGGAAGGAGGGGCAGCCGTCCCTCTGGCTTCCTCATGAGAAGTCTGCAGGGGGAGTGGAGTTATCAGGCAGGGAGCAAAAGAGGAGGTTCATCAACTGCTTATCAATGGACCACACATGGTCCCAGCAGGTTGAGGATGTGAAAAGGGTAGAAAATAGCCCTTGTTTTTCCCGCTATAATGTTCATGTATTTTCTTAATTAATTTTTAGAGACAGGGTCTTGCTCTTTTGCCCAGGCTGTAGAGCAGTGGAGTGATCTTAGCTCATTGCAGCCTCTATCTTCTGGGCAAAAATGATTTTCTCACCTCAGCCTCTCGAGTAACTGCCTGGCTGATTTTTTAAAATTTATTTATGTTTTGTAGAAACAGGGTCTTACTAGGTTATTCAGGCTGAGCTCAAGCAATGCTCCCACCACAGCTTCCCAGAGTGCTGGGAAAGTGCTGGGATTACAGGCATGAGCCACTGCATCTGGCCACAGAGCGCTTGCAGTGCAGCTAGTGAGACTAAGGAATGGAGCTCTTTTTTTTTTTTTTTTTTTTAGATGGAGTCTCATTCTGTCACCCAGGCTGGAGTGCAATGGCGTGGTCTTGGCTCACTGCAACCTCTGACTCTTGGTTCAAGCGATTCTCCTGCTTTAGCCTCCCAGGTAGCTGGGATTACAGGTGCATACCACCACGCTCAGCTAATTTTTGTATTTTTAGTAGAGAAGGGGTTTCACCACGTTGGCCAGGCTGGTCTCAAACTCCTGACCTCAAGTGATCCACTTGCCTTGGTCTCCTAAAGTGCTGGGATTACCAGCGTGAGCCACTGCACCTGGCCTAGGAATGAAGCTTTTAATTATATTTAATTAATTTAAGTGTAAAGAGATACAGGTGGATATCATATTGTACAACACAGCTCTAGGCTTTGCGCTTCAGGGTCCTGAGCATATATATGGAAGGAAGTATTTTTAAGCTGCTGGTGCGGCAGGGCTAGGGCAGGCTACAGAGCCAGATTTTTCTGTTCCAGTGCTTATGGATGTCCACAGAGATGCTGGCTGTCTTGGGTTCTGCTTGTCTTCTCTGAGTCTCTGGAGATTGCTGGCCTCTCCTTTTGAGGGCTGCCCAACTTCCTGCAGCCCCACACCCTCACTTCTCTGTTCTAACCAGGAACAGATGGCAGTCACCGCCTGTTGCCTCCGATCCACCCACCCTCTCAGACCAGTTCTGGCAAGAAGTTCACTGACTGAGCATCCACTTTCCAGATACATAAGTCAGGTGTCCCCTGTCACCTCTGGCCAGTGTTCCAAACTTCATCATTAGAATTCAGATGGCAGGGGGAAGTCAGGAACACCACAGTACCATCCACGCCCCATCCAGACCATAAAACAGGTGTTTTGCACAACTGCAACCAAGGTTCCTCTGTCATCTAAACATGATGGCAGCTCCAGGGCCACAGGCATTCAGTTCACTCTGCTGTTCTCTGCATGACCCAGGCAACAATTAGCTGCCTAAGCTGGTTGGTCACCAACACTGGGAAGCTCCCTGATTGGTCAGGTTCTGGCTTGGACACCAACCCATGCTTCAATCATCTGGTGAGGGGGCTCCTGCTTTAATTTATAGGCCCCCTCAACTGTGCGGAAAGAACTGCCTGGGCCCACTTTCCCAGAAGAGGCTGTGGGCGTGCTCACCACTTGGAGCTCCACGGATTGTCTAAGGCAGCAGAGTGCCTGAGTCTGGCTGCCCACACTTCAGCACTCTAGATCCCCCTGTCTTTGCTGGCTTCCTTGAACCCTATTCATATTCTGCAGGTGCTTACCTGACTTGACTGACCTCTGAAAGTCTCTCTGACCTCCGTCATTTTGGTTCCTGGCACAGTCCTTACTGCTCCTTACCAGCTCCAAGCTGTTGCCATTCAATTCCTTAGCAGGCAAAGCAGAGCAGAAATATGGAGTTTTTGCGGTAAGGAGTCTTAAACAAGAGGATAAACCCATGGTTCTGTTGACATTGTGGAGTCAAACTTCTCGACAGATTGGTTTTTAGGAAATGGACCACACTCCAGAAAATGGTAAACGAGAGCAGATATATAAAGATATATAGAGAGATTTTTTTTTTTTTTTTTATGAGATGGAATCTCACTCTGTCACCAGGCTGGCGTGTCGTGGCACAATCTCGGCTCACTGCAACCTCCACCTCCCAGGTTCAAGTGATTCTTCTGCCTCAGCCTCCCAAGTAGCTGGGATTATAGGTGTTTGCCACCACGCCTGGCTATTTTTTTTTTTTTTTTTTGTATTTTTAGTAGAGATGAGATTTCACCACAATGACCAAGCTGGTCTCAAACTCCTGCTCTCAGGTGATTCACCCACCTTGGCCTCCCAAAGTGCTAGATTACAGGCATGAGCCACTTCCCACCTGGCCAAGAGCAGACACTGACCACCATACCAACCACTGGAGTAGGTATTGGGTGGGGCTACAAAGTTTAAGGAGGCTTATTTTCCTCTCTGTTTTAAGACGGCAGACTGAAACACGATTTGGACTTGAGGTGTCCCTTGAGATTTTATAGTGACAGACAAAATTTTGCCAAATTTGATCAGCAGCCACCAAAAATGAGAATTCTTAAAACTGTCTCAGAATGGAAAGAGGCTTCTGACACTTTAAAATGCAGTTTCTAGCTTTCTAGGAGGAAAAAGGTACAGGAAGGGATGTTATAATATCTATTGAAAAGAAGAGAAAACAATTACTGTGCATACAAATGGGGATAGTATGTAAAATTTATTGCCATATGAAAAGTTAAATGCTCTAAATTCAATAAAAAAAAAAAATTTAAAAATCAGCAAAATATTGGAACGGACCACAAAAGAAGAGCTCGTACAAGCACGGGAATGGGGACTAATTGGAAAGAGGCACAAGAGAACTGCCTGGGGGGATGGAATTATTCTATCTCTTTACTAGAGTGTGGATTACACATGTGTATACATTCGTCAAAATTCATAAGCATGTGAAAAAGTGCCCAACATCATGAATTATCAGGGAAATGCAAATGAAACCCACAATGGGTTATCACTCACCCACTAAAGTGGTGAAAATTAAGGAGACGGACAACACCAAAAGTTGGTGAGGATGTGGAGCAATCAGAGTGCTGTGTATTAGCTGGTGGGCATGGAAAATGGTACAACCTCCTAGGGAAACATTCTGGCAATTTTTAATTTTAGAATTGTATACATACCTTCCAACCTAGCAATTTTTTTTTTCTTTTCTTTTTTCTTTTTTTTTGAGACAGGGTCTCATTAGGTCACCCAGGCTGGAGTGCAGTGGCACGATCTCAGCTCACTGCAATCTTTGTATGCCCCCACCCCAACTGCCCTCTGACCCCCAGGGGCTCAAGCGATCCTCTCACCTCAGCCTCCCAAGCAGCTGGGACCACCACAGCTGTGCACCACCACACCCAGCTATTATTTCTTTGTATTTTTAGTAGAGAAAGGGTCTCGCTATATTGCCTAGGCTGGTCTTAAACTCCTGGGCTCAAGTGATCCACCTGCCTTGACCTCCCAAAGTGCTGTGATTATAGGTGTGAGCCACTGCGCCCAGCCAGACCCAGCCATTCTATGCCATGATACTGACCCAACAAAAGTAAAATACATTCACAAAAAGACTTGTACAAGAAAGTTTATAGCTGGGCGCGGTGGCTCAAGCCTGTAATCCCAGCACTTTGGGAGGCTGAGACGGGCGGATCACGAGGTCAGGAGATCGAGACCATCCTGGCTAACATGGTGAAACCCCGTCTCTACTAAAAAAATACAAAAACTAGCCGGGCGAGGTGGCGGGCGCCTGTAGTCCCAGCTACTCCGGAGGCTGAGGCAGGAGAATGGCATAAACCCGGGAGGCAGAGCTTGCAGTGAGCTGAGATCCGGCCACTGCACTCCAGTCCGGGCGACAGAGCGAGACTCCGCCTCAAAAAAAAAAAAAAAAAAAGAAAGTTTATAGCAACTTTGTTTGTAATAGCCCAAAACTGAGACAACTGAGTTGTCTCAAATGTCTAAAAACAGATGAATGAAAAAAAAAATTGTGGCATATCCATACAACAGAATACTACCCAATGATAAAAATCAGTGAATTACTGATAAGCACCACCCAGAAGAATCTCAGAAACATCATGCTGAGCAAAACCAAGCCAGACACAAAAGTGTACATCCCACATCCATTTATATGAAATTTAATAACAAGCCTCTGCAAGCATGGGAATGGGGACTGATTGAAAAGAGGCATGAGGGAACTGCCTGAAGATGGGATTATTCTATCTCTTCATTTGAGTGTGGATTACACGTGTGTGTGCATTTGTCAAAATTTGGCCAGGTGCAGTGGCTTATGCCTGTAATCCCAAAACTTTGGGAGGCCGAGGCAAGCAGATCACCTGAGGTCAGGAGTTTGAGACCAGCCTGGTCAACATGGTGAAACCTCGTCTCTATTAAAAATACAAAAAATTAGCCTGGCGTGATGGCCCGTGCCTGTAGTCCCAGCTACTTGGGAGGCAGAGGCAGGAGAATCGCTTGAACCCGGGAGACAGAGGCTGCAGTGAGCCGAGATCGCACCACTGCACTCCAGCCTGGGCAACAGAACGAGACTCCGTCTCAAAAAAAAATTTACATGTTGTTGTGCTAACCCCTATCAACTCCAGTGAGGATGGCACCAGGTTCAAGAGGCCAAAGAAGAGACCCAGAGCCACCAAATGTGACACAGAGTTTTACTGGGGGCTTACATGCAGGGGAGAGAGTGCAGTGGTGGTGGGCCAGGCAGAAGAACTGCAACTGCTTGCAAATGGTATGCAGTTGATACAGCATTTCCACTTAGCACCACCACAACCTCCACCTGGCAACCTTCATTCAGCCCAGAACTCGGAGACTCAATCTGCCTTATGGGCTGTCTTCCACAGGGTGGGACTGGGGCTCAGATGTTCCTCACAGACAAGGAACAACTCTCCAGGTTGGCCACCCCCAGATTCCCAGCTCAGAACATACATTCAGGTGTGTCTGCCATACAGGGTCATTTTCAGGGTACCCCTAAGTTATTGCTATCAGGTGCATTTACCATACACATATAAGATTTGTGCATTTCACTGTGTGTACACTACAAAAATAGAAAATATATAGAACTGTTATTAATGATATACATGCTGAGGCATTTAGAGATGAAGTGCACTGATTTCTGCACTTTATTTTGACATGCATAAAAAATAAGATGAATTGATGTATATATGGTAAAGTAAATAGAGCAGAATGTTCATTATAGAATCTAGGTAGTAAATATATTTTCAGGCTTTCAGTATATATGAAAAATTTCATGGTGAAATAATGGTGTGAAGATAATATGCAAAACAAAGACACAGAATTAAGATTATGGCCAATTTTTAAAAACCACTGAAAACATTAATTTTGTATTTTTATATTTAATTAAAACGTTAACATAATACTTGTATTATGAGTAAAACAAACGAAAAAAACCAAAACTCATTATAGAAATTCTGAGGCCAGGCGCAGTGGCTTATGCCTGTAATCCCAGCACTTTGGGAGGTCGAAGCAGGCGGATCACTTGAGGTCAGAAGTTTGAGACCAGCCTGGCCAACATGGTGAAACCCTGTCCCTTCTAAAAATACAAAAATTAGCCGGGCGTGGTCACGCAGGCATGTATGTCCCAGCTACTAGGGAGGCTGAGGCACAAGAATCACTTGAGTTAGGGAGGCGGAGGTTGCAGTGAGCCGAGATTGCACCACTACACTGCATCCTGGGTGACAGAGTGAGATTCTGTCTCAAAAAAAAAAAAAAGAAAGAAAGAAAATAGAAAAAGAAATTTAAAAATATGTGGAGAAGTAGAAATAACATTTTAAAAATCTGTACTCTCACGACCCATGGAAAATCACTTACAACATATTAGTATATTTCTTTTTTTTACTTAGCATATCTTGAAAATTTTCCACTGTCATTAAATGTTCTTCAAAAAAATGATTCTTGGATGGTAATATATTCCATTGCATGTATGTACTATATATAAATTGTTTAATCACTCCCTATTGTTAGATGTTGGCTTGTTTCCAAGTTTTTCTATTCCAAACAAAGCTAGGGTGAACATTACTGTGCATACATTTTTGACCACATTTTGATTTTTCTTTAGGTTAGATTCCTTAAATTTGGCTTACTGGGTCAGAGGTTAGGAATATTTTTAATGTTTAATACTAACAAATTGTTTTCCAGAAAGGTTATACCAAGTTACATACCCTGTGTAGTATACGAGAGTGTTTGTTTCCTGCAACTTTGATATCTTTGGGTATTTTTTAAAATTTAGTTTTATTTATTTATTTTTTTGCCAATCTAGGGGAAAAATTGTATTGTGTTATCATTGTAATTTGTATTTCTTTGAATACTATTAAATTTAAACATTTCTTTTTTCCAAATTCTTACTAGCAATTTGTATTCCTTCTCTGAATTATCTGTTTACATCCTTTCTCTATCATGTGGGGGAGGCTGTTACTACTTTTATATTGATTTGTTGAAGCTTTTTGTAAAATAAGTGTATTAATCTCATGCCTTATGTGTTTGCTACAGCTATTTCTCAGCTTATTGCTTATCTTTTCCATTAAACTTTTGATTTTGAAATAGTTACAGATTCACATGTAGTTGTGAGAAATAATAGAGAGATTATGCATACCCTTTACCCAGTTTCCCCCAATGGTAAGATCTTGCAAAATTATAGTACAGCCTGGGCGAGGTGGCTCATACCTGTAATCCCAGCACTTTGGGAGGCCGAGGTGGGCAGATCACCTGAGGTCAGGAGTTCAAGACCAGCCTGGCCAACATGGCGAAAACTTGTTTCTATTAAAAATACAAAAAATGAGCCAGGCATTGTGGTTGGTGCCTGTAATCCCAGCTGTATGGGAGGTTGAGGCAGGAGAATCGCTTGAACCCAGAAGGTGGAGGCTGCAGTGAGCCAAGATCATGCCATTGCACTCCAACCTGGGTGACAAAGGTGAAACTGTCTCAAAAAAGAAAAAAAAAAAGATTATAGTACAATATCACAACCAGAATGTTGACATTGATAATAGAGTCAAGATATAGAACATTTCCATCACCACAAGGATTCCCCATGTTGTCTTTTTCATAGCCACACCCACTTCATTCCAGCCCCCAATCCCTCCTTAATTCCTGGCAACCACTAATCTATCCTCCACTTGCATCATTTTGTCATTTCAAGAATTTTATACAAATGAAGTCAACATTACGTAAACTTCTGGGATTGTCTGTTTTCACTCAGCAGAATTCTCTGGAGGTTCATCCCAGCCGCTGCATGAATCAGTAGCTTGTTCCTTTTTGTTTCTGAGTCGTATTCCATGGTCTGGATGTACTACAGTTTAACCACTCACCCACTGAAGGACATCTGGGTTGTTTCCAGTTTGGGGGTATTATGAATAAACTTGCTATAAACAATTCATGTACAAGTTTCCATGTAAACATGTTTTCATTTCTGTGGGATAAATACACAGGAGTGCAGTTGCTGGACTGTATGATAGTTGCATGTTTAGTTTTCAAAAAAGCTGCCAAACTCTTTTCCAGAGTGCCAATGCCATTTTACATTTCCACCAGAATATATGAGTCATCCAGTTTCTGTACATCCTTGCCAATATATGATGTTGTCACTATTTTAATTGTTTAATTAATTAATTAATTAAAGAGATAGTCTTGCTTTGTCACCTAGGCTGAGGTGCAGTGACACAATCATAGCTCACCTGAGCCTCAAACTCCTGGGCTCAAGTGATCCTCCCACCTCAGCCTCCCAAGTAGCTAGAACTACAGGTACATGCCACCATGCCTGGCAAAAAACTTTTTTTCTTTTTCTAGAGATAAGGTCTCACTATGTTGCCCAGGCTGGTCTTGAACTCCTAGCCTTAGCAATTCTCCTGCCTCAGCCTCCCAAAGTGTTGGGATTACAGGTATGGGCCACTGTGCTCAGACACTGTTTTTATTTTAGAACTTCTTTTTCTTTTCTTTTTTTTTCTTTTTTTTTTTTTGAGATGATGTGTCACTCTGTTGCCTAGGCTGGAGTGCAGTGGCATGATTTCAGCTCACTGCAACCTCCGCCTCCCGGGTTCAAGCGATTCTCCTGCCTCACCCTCCGGAGTAGCTGGGATTACCTCACTACCACACCCAACTAATTTATTTTAGAACTTCTGATAGATGTGTGTAATAGCTCATGGTAGATATAATTTGCATTTCCCTAATGATTAATTTTGAACACCTTTTCATGTACATATTTACCATCAGTATATCATCTTTAATGAAATATATCTTTATGTCATTTGTCCATTTTCTTTCTTTCTTTTATTTTTTGAGACAGTCTTGCTCTGTCACCCCGGCTGGAGTACCACGGCACGATCTTGGCTCACTGCAACCTTTGCTTCCCAGGCTCAAGCAATCCTCCCACCTGAGCTTGGCCAGTAGCTGGGACTACAGTCTCGCGCCACCACACCCTACTCATTTTTGGATTTTTTGTAGAGATAGGGTTTCATCATGTGGCCCAGGCCAGTCTTGAACTCCTGAGCTCAAGTGATCCACCCAACTCGGCCTCCCAAAGTGCTGGGATTATAGACATCAATCACCATGCTTGGCCCCATTTATCGATTTTCTAATTGGATTCTTTTTCTTTTAACCATCGAGTTTTAAGAGTTCTTTATGTATACTAGATTGTCCTTTATTGAAGTTGGAGTTTGCAAATATTTTCTCTCAGTGTGCAGCCTGTCTTTTCATCCTCTTGACATGGTCTTTTGCAGAGCAAAAGTTTTTAATTTTGATGAAATCTAATTTTTCAATTTTTCCTTTTATGAACAATTCTTTTGGCGCCAAGTCCAACAACTCTGCTTAGCTGTACATCCAGAATATTTTATCCTATGTTTTCATTTCCAAAGGTTTTAGAGTTTTACATTTTATATTTAAGTTCACAATGCATTTTGAATTAATTTTTGTATAAAGTGTGAGGTTTCAGTTGAGGTTCTTTTTTTTTTTTTTTTTTTTTAACTATAGATGTCTGGTTTCTCCAGCACCACATTTTGAAAAGTTTCTTTTTTCTCCATTGATTTGCTTTTGCATCTTTGTCAAAAATCAAGTGAGCATGTATGTGTGAGTCTACTCTGGGTTTTCAACTCTATTCTATTGATCTCTATGTCTATCTCTGCACCAATACCAGACACTCTTGATTACTGTAGCTATATAATGTCTTGAAATTGGATAGACTGATTGTCCTTACTTCATTCTTATTTTTCATAACTGTTTTTAGTTATTCTAATTCCTCTGCCTTTCCATATAAATGTTAGAGAAATCTTATCTATGTCTGCAAAAAATCTTCCTGGGATTTTGGCAGAAATCGCATTAAGCTTATATGTCAATTTAGAGACATCCTAGCTATGCTGTCTCCTAATCCATTAACACAGTACATCTCCCCATTTATTTATATCTTTGATTTCTTTGATTAGTGCTTTGTGGCTTTCGGCACACCCGTTCTGTACATGTTTTATTAGATTTATACCTAAGTATTTCATTTTTTGAGTGATTATGGCATTTTATTTTTAATCTTGATGTCCACATGTTTATTATCAGTATACAAAATTACAATTGACTATTCTATCTTGATCTGGCATCATGCAACTTTGCTAAACTCACTTATTCTGAAAGTTTTTGGTAGATTCCTTGGAGTTTTCCATATACACAATCATATCATCAGCAAGTAGGGGCTGTTTTATTTCTTTCTTCTAATCTTTATGTCTTTAATTTCCTTTCCTTGCCTTAACACTCCGTCTGGAATTTCCTGTACTATCTTGAATAAGAGTGGCGAAAGCAAACATCCTTGCTTTGTTCCTAAAATTTGGGGACAAGCACTCAGTCTTTCTTCAGTGAGTATAATGTTAGCTGTACGTTTTTTGTACTCCTGTTTTCCTACTTTTCTAAGAGTCTTTATCAGGAATGGGTATTGAATTGATTTTTAAGTGTTGAACTGGTCTTGCATCCTGGAAATAAATCTGCTTTTTTATGATGTATGATTCTTTTTATTTTTTATTTTTTAGGATTTTTTTTTTTTTTTTTGAGACAGAGTCTTGTTCTGTCGCCCAGGCTAGAATGCAGTGGCGTGATCTCTGCTCACTGCTACCTCCACTTCCCAGGTTCAAGCAATTCTCCTGCCTCAGCTTCCCAGGTAGCTGGGATTACAGACATCCGCCACCTTGCCTGGCCAATTTTTGTATTTTTAGTAGAGATGAGGTTTCACCATATTGACCAGGCTGGTCTCGAACCCCTGACCTTAGGTGATGCGCCCACCTTGGGCTCCCAAAGTACTGTGATTACAGGCTTGAGTCACTGTGCCCGGCCTGATTCTTTTTATATAGTGCTGAATCTATTTGCTAATATTTTGTTAAGGATTTTTGCATCTATATTCATAGTGAATATTGGTTTGTCATTTTCTTTATTTTAAATCTGATTTTGGTATCAGGGTAATACTAGATTCATAAAATAAATTGGGAACTATTCCTACTTTTGTTTTATGAAAGACTTTGTTTAGAATTGGTGTTAGTTCTTTAAATATTTGGTAGAATTCTCCAGTAAAACCATCTGGGCCTGAAGATTTCTTTTTTGGGAGTTAAGTTATGAATCCAATTTTCTTAATGGATAAAGGTCTAATCAAGTTATTTCATATTAGGTGAGTTGTGGCAATTCATATTTTTTGAGAAATTGATCTTTTTCATCTAAGTTGTCAAACTTATGTATGTAGAGTTGTTCACAGTATTCCTTTATTTTCCTTTTGATCTCTGCAGGGTCTGTGGCAATATCCCCAATTCCATTCCTGATATTGGTTATTTAGAATTAATGTCTTCTCTCATTTTTTTCTGTACATCTTGCTAGAGTTTTGTCAACTTTATTGATCTTTTCAAAGAACCAATTCTTTGTTTCATCAATTTATCTATATTTTCTGTTTTTAATTTCATTTATTTCTCTTCTTGTCTTTATTATTTCCTTCCTTCTTGCTTTGAGCATATTTTGCTCTTTTTCTGGGTTCTTGAGGTGAGAGCTTACACTGTTGGTTTGGGGCTTTCCCTCTTTTCTTTAATATCTATTTATTTTCTTTTTTTTAGAGATGGTGGGAGTGGGGGTGGGTGGAGGGGTGTCTCACCATGTTGCCCAGGCTGGTCTTGAACTCCTAGGCTCAGGCAATCCTCCTGCCTTGGCCTCAAAGTGCTGAGATCACAGGTGTGAGGCACCATAGTTGGCCTTTTTTTTTTTTTTTTTTTTTTTGAATATTTTTTTTTTTTTTTTTTTTTTTTTTTTTCTTTTTTTTTTTTTTTTTTTGAGGCGGAGTCTCGCTCTGTCGCCTGGGCTGGAGTGCAGTGGCCGGATCTCAGCTCACTGCAAGCTCCGCCTCCCGGGTTTACGCCATTCTCCTGCCTCAGCCTCCAGAGTAGCTGGGACTACAGGCGCCTGCCACCACGCCCGGCTAGTTTTTTGTATTTTTTAGTAGAGACGGGGTTTCACTGTGTTAGCCAGGATGGTCTCGATCTCCTGACCTCGTGATCCACCCGTCTCGGCCTCCCAAAGTGCTGGGATTACAGGCTTGAGCCACCGCGCCCGGCCTATTTTTCTTTCTTATAAAGATGAGGTCTAACCCTCTTTTCTAATGTATGTATTTAGTGCTAAAATTTTCCTCTCAACACTACTTTGTCTTCCACAAATTTTTTCTTTCTTTCTTTCTTTCTTTCTTTCTTTCTTTCTTTCTTTCTTTCTTTCTTTCTTTCTTTCTTTCTTTCTTTCTTTCTTTCTTTCTTTCTTTTTCTTTCTTTTTCTTTTCTTTCCTTCTTTCCTTCTTTCTCTTTCTTTCTTTCTCTTTCTCTTTCTTTTTCTTTCCTTCTTTTTCTTTCTCTTTCTCTCTCTCCTTCCTTCCTTCCTTCCTTCCTTCCTTCCTTCCTTCCTTCCTTCCTTCCAGACAGGGTCTCACTTTGTCACCCAGGCTGGAGTACAGTGGTGTGATCTCGGCTCACTGCAGCCTCACTTCCTGGGCTCAAGCCATCCTCCCACCTTAGCCTCCCAGGTAGCTAGGACTACAGGCACATGCCACCACACCTGGTTAACTTTTGTATTTTTAGTCGAGATGGGGTTTCACCGTGTTGCCCAGGCTGGTCTTGAACTCCTGGACTCAAGCAATATGCCTGCCTCAACCTCCCAAAGTGCTGGGATTATAGGTGTGAGCCACCACGCTGGGCCACAATTTTTCCTATGCTTTATTTTTGTATTCATTCAGCTCTTTGTATTTTTTTTTTTAATTTCTGTTGAGACATTTTTTACTTATGGATTATTTAATAATGTGTTGTGTTTATAATTGTTTGAAATTTTTACTCTCCTTTTTAAAATCAATATCTAGTTGGGTTCCATTGTGTTCAAAGAATAAACATTGCATGGCTTTCATTCTTAAATTTGTTGTCATCTTTCTATCAGCCTCATCTGGCAGATTTATATATGAGGCACTATAATGGGATTTAAGGCTTGAAATCATGGCATTTGTGATCAGGATTAATGAAAAATTTTATCTCTTATCCCTTGCTACTTTAAAATAATAAAACAAAACACTTCTAAGGCTTAAAAGGTAAATATCAAAATATTGAAAGAACAAATGGGTACAGAAACCTCATCAGTTGAATATCTAGGATCACTTTTCTCATATCATTGGTATATTAATTTGAAGCAAAGTTAAAATTCTTGTTCCCTTTTGTTTTAAATAGGTAATACATTCACATGACTCAAAACCCAGATACTATTAAAAAGGTGTATAACAAAACATTTCACTCCCACCCCATCCCCCAATTCCTCTGTTCCCACCCCACCCTTCCCTACAAGTGACACACTTGCATCACTCTCTTTTTATTCCAAGATCCTGTTTTACAAATATGAATATATTATTATAACTTCTCTTCCACCCCCCCCACTTATTTTCACACAAAAAGTAGCATAAAGAACGTTTAAACATGAACTCTGAAGCCAGACTGACAATGTCAAAACTGCAGTTCCTCCACTCACTAGCTGTGTGTCTTTATGCAAGTTTTGTGACCGCTCAGTGTCTCAATTTCTTCATCCATATGGTGAGGATAATAATAGCATCTGTCTCATATGGCTATCTGAGGATTAACTAAGCTAATATATGTACGAAACATTTATGACAGGGCCTGGCACATGGGGATCCTTCTATCTGTGGTACTGTTATTATAGGGAGGTGTGGTTTCATGAGTCTGAGGACTCTGGAGCAAGACTGCCCAAGGCCAAATTCATTTTCTTACCTGTAAAATGTAGATTATAATAGTACTTACCTGGCTGGGCGTGGTGGCTCACACCTGTAATCCCAGCACTGAGGTGGGTGGGTCATCTGAAGTCAGGAGTTCAAGATCAGCCTGGCCAACATGGTGAATCCCTGTCTCTACTAAAAATGCAAAAATTTGCTGGGTGTGGTGGCACATGCCTGTAATCTCCACTACTCAGGAGGCTGAGGCAGGAGAATCGCTTGAACCTGGGAGGCGGAGGTTGCAGTGAGCCAGGATCATGCCATTGCACTCCAGCCTGGGCAACAACAGCAAAACTCTGTCTCAAATGGTGATAATAATAACAATAATACTTACCTTCATAGGGTTGTGATGGGATTGAAATGATCATATATATATATATATATATATGTATTTATATGTATATAAAACTTAGGACAATGCCTTGCACGGGGCAAGCACTATTGTATTTCATCAGATCCAAGATGCCATGTCTTATAAGACACATCATTATTTTATGTACTAAGAAAGAAAAACCATTACAATTAAATTATGACCTGCCTTTGACTATAACACATCCACATTTCAAATATGTTACGAAGTAAAAAAAAAAAAAAAAGTACATCTTAGAATTGATGAAATGTAGGATATAAGTGTTAGCTATTCCATTCTTATATTTACTTAAAAATATATCTTGGATATTGCTCTGTATTGGTACAAATAGAGCTTCTCCCTTTTTAAAAAAATGGCTATATAGTAATCCATTGTGTGGATGAGCCACAAATTATTTAACCAGTGTCCTATTAGTTTCCAGTCTATTGCTGTTACAAACAATACCACAATGAATAACTTTGTAGACATGTCATTTTGCAAGTCTGCTGGTATATCTGCAAGATAAATTCCCAGAATTGTCACTGTTGGGTCAAAGAGTAAATATATTTGAAATTTTGGCAGGTAAGGTACACTAAGCTCAAGTTTTAACTCCCAAGGCCACTTCAAACTAAGGAAATCATGGATCAAAAATGTTTGGGCTGGGCACGGTGGCTCAAGCCTGTAATCCCAGCACTTTGGGAGGCCGAGGCGGACAGATCACCCGAGGTCAGGAGTTCAAGACCAGCCTGACCAACATGATGAAACCCCATCTCTACTAAAAATACAAAATCAGCCAGGCATGGTGGTGCACCACCTGTAGTCCCAGCTACTTGGGAGGCTGAGGTTGGAGAATCGCTTGAACCTGGGAGGCAGAGGTTGCAGTGAACAGAGATCACAGTTCTGCACTCCAGCCCAGGTTACAGAGAGAGGCTCCATCTCAAAAAAAAAAAGAATGTTTGAAAAGGATGGGCCTGATGAGAAGAATCCTACTCAAAGGTATGGGAGAAAGAACTTTCTCATTCATTTCTGGGGTTCATGTAAATAGGTCAGAATTTTGGAAAAATTTTTCTTTTCCTTTTTTCAATTGTACTTCTAGAAAGCAATCTTTTCAGATATGGAAACTTGAAACACAGACAGGGTAAAGGTAAAAATCTGCAGAGCTAGGCTTGGACCAAACTAACCTGGTACAAGTCTGTGCCCTTAATCATACAAATACACTATTTTGAAATAAGCAGTGAAAAGAAAAAAAAACAAAAACAAAAACAAAAACAGAGAAGCCTGAATGTCCCAAAGTGAGCTAGTGCACTATGGACCCTCTCCCACACTGTGGAAAACAATGCAACCATGATAAAGAATAAGGCAAATTTTTACATACCAATATCAACCTATGACCATAACATATTGCTTTGTTTAAAAAAAAAAAAAAATACATGTAATCCCAGCACTCTGGGAGGCCAAGGTAGGCGGATCACCTGAGGCCAGGAGTTCAAGACCAGCCTGGCCAACATGGTGAAACTCTATCTCTAATAAAAACACAAAAATTAGCCTGGTGTGGTGGCAGACGCCTGTAATCCCAGCTACTCGGGAGGCTGAGGCAGGAGAATCACTTGAACTGGGGAGGCGGAGATTGCAGTGAGCCGAGATCTCGCTATTGCACTCCAGCCTGGGGGACAAGAACAAGACTTTGTCTCAAAAAAAAAAAAAAGAAAGAAAGAAAAAAAATAGAAAAGGGGGCTGCAGGGCAGCTTGAACAGTATGAGTACATTTCAATATATACATGTATGTAATGTACCAATCACATAGATGGATAGATGGATGAATAGGTACATAAATAGATAACATAATATTAGAAGGTCTGGAAGGATAATTAAACAATTAAGGATATTCACTATAATTATCTCTGCACAAGAGAAGAGTAGGGAAGGGGGACTTCACATTGTATACTTCCAAATTATTTGAATATCTATCACAGACTTGTTCTTATAATGAGTTTATTGTTGTTAAGAGGCAGCAGTCGTGGACATTTAATTCTTGACTCCTAAACTTTTACTTTACCCCTGCACCAGTGTTATCAGAAACACCAAGAAATGGTTAGGTATAAAAGGGCACTATGGACCCTGCGAGTTGAAGGAAAAACAAAAAACAACCAACGCCGATTCATGAGGGTTGCACACTGACTTGTGCTAATGTATTACCTAGAAAATGATTCGGCATTATCACCTACAGAAGCAGGCCCTACCTGCTCAGCACTTTTCAAATACAAATATTATTTAAATGATTAAAAGTAGTTTAGTTTTCAGCCAGGCGCGGTGGCTCACTCCTGTAATCCCAGCACTTTGGGAGGCCGAGGCAGGCAGATCACCTGAGGTTGGGAGTTTGAGACCAGCCTGACCAACACAGAGAAACCCCACCTCTACTAAATATACAAAACTAGCCAGGTGTGGTGGTGCACGCCTGTAATCCCATCTATTCTAGAAGCTAAGGCAGGAGAATTGCTTGAATCTGGGAGGGCAGGGGTTGCAATGAGCCGAGATCACACCATTGCACTCCAGCCTGGGTAACAAGAGCGAAACTCCATCTCAAAAAAATAAAAATTAAAATTAAAATTTAAAAATTAAAAAAAAAGTAGTTTGGTTTTCTTTAGCATTTTAAAGTATGATTTCCTCCATTTCTAAGTAGTTTTTACTCCCTAGAATCTTCCTAACCTGACTTGACTCTCTCTCTGGGAACACCTACTGTCTCTAGTTCGTTTATGCTGTGATAATAAAATACCCCAGAACAGGTAATTCATAAAGAAGAGAAAACATATTTCTCACAGTTCTGTAGGCTAGAATTCCAAGATCAAGGTGCCAGCACTGGTGTCTAGCGAGGGCTGCTCTTTGCTTCCAAGATGGCACCTTGTTGCTGCACCCTTACATGGTGGAAAGGGAATGGGCAAGAGAGTGCCACCACTTGCAGCTAATTTTGTATTTTTAGTAGAAATGGGGTTTCTCCATGTTGTTCAGGCTGGTCTGGAACTCCCAACCTCAGGTGAACCTCCCTCCTTGGCCTCCCAAAGTGTGGGGATTACAGCCATGAGCCACCTCGCCCTGCCTTTGAGCCCTTTTATAAGGGTGCTAATCCCATTCATGAAGGTGAACCCTCTTGAATCACATCCCTCAAACCATAGCATCTACCAATTAGAGTAAAAATAAGATATTTTATAACAGGACATGTGTATAAATGATCCTAAAGGGAATACCATTTTTGAAAGCCGTAGGCTAGGCTGAGATGGTGGAGTGAGTAGGCCTGGGCATGCTGGTGAAAGGAAAGTCAATAATATTTCAGGAATACAGGGTGCAGCTGCCTAAAGAGGATAGCAGCCTCCTACCAAGATAGCCCATCTCCGACTCACGAATAAACCCTGCCCTGCCCACTTGTCACCGCTGGGAGTGGTGTGTAATGAACTCCATTGCTTCTGGGGAACAGAGACTGTTCTCAAGAAAGGAGGAGAATCACTGAAAAATGAAGAATTGATCTTTGGAGAAAGTCGTTTGAAATCATATAAAGGGAATTTTTAGGGAATCAGTTTCCTGCCAGGAAAACAGAGAAGAGAGAGGATAAAGCTTCATCTTCCAATAAAGAATTTCTGTGCTGCTGAAGTTATCAGCAGGAAGTGTCTATTTCAGTACACCTGACCCTCTAAGGACAAAGTTTTGCACCTTCTAGTTTCAGGCTCTGGATAAAGTTTCTATCTGAGGAATCCTAATTTTCCAAGCTTCTTTTCCTTTTTATCATCCTTTCCCTACTTTCTGAGATATTCAGCCTGCTTTCCTCCTTCACTTTAGCATATTATTGCTCCCATTGTTTTGCTGAGTTTTCTGGAGTATGGGCCATTTGGAAATCTTAGGAAAAAGATTCTTGGTTCTGCCTTCTTTCCCGTTTATCTTAAAATGTGATGTTCGTTGTGTCTTGGGGACCCTATTTTACCATCCTATTACTCACCTTCCCATTTATTACTTTTCCCAGATGTCTTACTGGTGCTGGGAGGGGTTTCTTGAGCTGATATGGTTCCTGAGCCTCACTCAATTTGTCCAGAGGTCAAAGGAATCTGCATCTTTGGCTATCACTGGAGTCCCTAAGTTTTAAGCCATGTCCAGGGCATTACAGCAAAAAGTGATTGAATTTGTCATCTTCTTTTAGCCCTTTTCTGGCAGTGCTCATCCTCACTGGTAGATATTTGCTACTGGTGCTTTGTGGTTGTGCTTCTTTTCCTTTTTCCTCTCCTTTTCTTTATTTTCCTAAACCAAAACACTGTCTTTTTATTTTTGTAGAGACAGGGTCTCGCTATGGTACCCAGGGTAGTCTCAAACTCCTGGCCTCAAGCGATCCTCCTGCCTTGGCCTCCCAAAATGCTGAGATTACAGGTGTGAGCCATTGCACTTGGCCAACATTGTCTTGATTTTCTTCTGCTTTATAGAACTATTCTAAACATTATTCTTTAAAAAAATTTTTTTCTGCTTTATTTTAATATATATATTTTTTCTTTTTTGAGATGGGATCTCACCATATTACCCAGGCTGATCTTGAACTCCTGAGCTCAAGCGATCTGCTGGCCTTGGCCTCCCAATGTGCTGGGATTACAGGTGTGAGCCACCCACGTGGCCGAAAACATCTATTCTTTTCAGCTACTCTTCTCTCACAATGAAAGGGGCAAACGTGTATCTTCGAAGAAACCTGTATTCTGGTTTTGTGTCATCTCAAGAAGATATTTGTAGTTGGTGTCTCATCAGGCACTCCTCCGGGCTTGCCACCTCCCCAGCGGGTGGGACATCCTGCCCTGTCTTCCTTCTTTCTCCACAGCCCTGGCATACTGCTGCAAAGCTCCCCAACACCTTTGCTCAGGAAGTTCCCCATGCAGGCTCTCATCAGGGATGTCTGCCTCCCCCGCTATAAACAGGAATGATAACACTACTTCCTGGATTGCGTCTATACATAAATATGTAATTTCCCAGTAACATCACTTCCTGGAGTCCAGGTTTTCATTGGTCTCGGGAACCAACGCTTTCCCTACTTGATTTTGTCCTTGTCACCTACAGGTTATTTGGAAGTCATCTTGTGGATTCAGTCCCTGATTATTGCTTCCTCTGTTGTTTCACCTCTGGTAGCCTCTTGATGGGGCCATGAGAATGGATCATTAAGACTACTGCGGCCAGGTGCAGTGGCTCACTCCTGTAATCCCAGCACTTCGGGAGGCCGAGACGGGCGGATCACGAGGTCAGGAGATTGAGACCATCCTGGCTAATACGGCGAAACCCCGTCTCTACTAAAAAATACAAAAAACTAGCCGGGCGAGGTGGCGGGCGCCTGTAGTCCCAGCTACTCAGGAGGCTGAGGCAGGAGAATGGCGTAAACCCGGGAGGCGGAGCTTGCAGTGAGCTGAGATCCTGCCACTGCACTCCAGCCCGGGCGACAGAGGGAGACGCCGTCTCAAAAAAAAAAAAAAAAAAAAAAGAGTTTGAGACCAGCTTGGCCAACAGGGTGAAACCCCGTCTCTACTGAAAATACAAAAATTAGCCAGGCGTGGTGGTGGGCACTTGTAATCCCAGCTACTCAGGAGGCTGAGGCAGGAGAATCGCTTGAACCCAGGAGGTGGAGGTTGCAGTGAGCCAAGATTGTACCACTGCACTCCAGCCTGGGCAACAGAGCAAGACTCCATCTCAAAACAAACAAACAAACAAACAAAAACTACTGCAAAGCAGCTTTTTATCCCAACAAAATGTTTTCAGCTTAGTCCTGCTGAAGGGCAATCAGCCTTCCATCCTGTTCTTTAGTGTTATATTATATCTCTGTTTCTCTCTCCTGCTTCCCCAAGCCTATATTTAGAAAATGCACAAAACACAGATTAGAGAATACCTGTGCATCTACCACCCAGCTTAAGAAATAAAGCTTGACCAATACAATTGAAGCCTCTTTATAATTCACAATTACAATCACTCACACTTTTCTCCCAGATAACACTATTCTTATGGTTCATACATTTTTTCTTATTTAATTTTAATAGTGTATGTTATAGACAACTCATATTTATTTATTTATTTATTTTTTATTTTTTTGAGACGGAGTCTCGCTCTGTTGCCCAAGCTGGAGTGCAGTGGCACAATCTCAGCTCACTGCAACCTCTGCCCCAGGCTGGAGTGCAGTGGCGCAAGCTCCACTCACTGCAAGCTCTGCCTCCCGGGTTCAAGCCATTTTCCTGCCTCAGCCTCCCAAGTAGCTGGAATTACAGGAGCCCACCACATGCCCAGATAATTTTTGTATTTTTGGTAGAGACAAGGTTTCACTGTGTTGGCCAGGCTGGTCTCGAACTCCTGACCTCAGGCGATCCACCCGCCTCGGCCTCCCAAAGTGCTGGGATTACAGGCGTGAGCCACCGTGCCCGCCCCAGTCACATTCTCTACCATAGTTCTTATTGTGAAATTTCTTTGGTTTTACCAGTCTGATGAGTATAAAATGATATCTCATTGAGGTCTAAATTTACATCTCACTGTTAATAATGACATTTAGCATCCTTTCATATATTTTTAACTATTTCTCTCCTGTAGTATGTTCATTTCTTATTGCATGTCACTTTTCTAGTGAGATGTTATTTCTTATTTATCTGTAGGGAGCATTTTCATATTCACTAATTCATTCACTAACTATTGTATTTATTGAAAGATTTTTTTTTCATTTGGTCAGACAATAGTGAATAAAACAAAGATCCTTGTCCATGCAAAGTTTACAGTCTAACAGAAGGCAACATACAATAAACACATGATAAATAAGTAAATCATGTAATAAGTTAGAAGGGAATACATAATATGGGGAAAGGTGGTGTGCACTCTTGGTATCACTCTGAGCTGTTAGTCTTCACTAATTGCTCTGTTGTTTTTGATGATACCCTAGGGTATAATTGCTCTATAGTCTGATCCAGTTAAAGGTGGGCCCCTTTGCAGTGGCAGGGTGTTGCAAGGCATTAAGGCTTGCTCCTACCCTAAAAGAGCTCTTCTTAGCTGTGTCTTACTCTGATTCTCTCTGTAACATTTCTAGCTGGTCTATAGTTTAGCTCCCTCTTAATTTTCCACCGCCAAAATCTGTATTGTTTCCCACAATGCCTTTAGGCATGAACTTCCCCAAGCTCCATTGCAAATAAAGTCAGGGAGAGTTGCTGAACTCTGTGATTCTGGTCCACCTTTCCCCTGAGGAGAACCTCTGTACACTGCCCTGGAGCTGAGGGTGCGCACAGCATTTACTACTCCCATATGGATTCCAGTTATTCCAGTGTCATTTGTTGAAAAGACTATCCCTTTTACCATTAAATTAATTACCCTGGCACCTTTGTAAAAAAGTCAGTTGCCCATATAGGGAATTTTATTTCTAAATTCTCTCTCTCTTTTTTTTTTTCTTGAGACAGAGTCTCACTCTGTCGCCCAGGCTGAGTGTAGTGGCACGATTTCGGCTCACTGCAACCTCCACCAACCTGGTTCAAGTTATTCTCCTGCCTCATCCTCCCGACTAGCTCATCCTCATTCATCCTGCCTCATCTGTCCTACCTCATCCTCCTGACTAGCTAGGATTACAAGCATCTGCTACCACGCCCAGCTGATTTTTGTATTTTTAGTAGAGACAGCGTTTCACCGTATTGGCCAGGCTGATTTGGAACTCCTGGCCTCAGGTGATCCACCCTCCTTGGCCTCCCAAAGTGCTGGAATGACGGGCCTGAGCCACCCTGCCCAGGCTATTTCTGAATTCTCTATTAAGTTCCATTGATTTAAATATCTATCACTATGTCAATACCAGTTGTGTTTACTGTAAATTTATAGTGAGATAGTCGAAATCAGGAAGTATAAATCCTTGCACTTTGTTCTTTCTCAAAGTTGTTTTGGTTATTTTAAATCCTTTGCATATAAATTTCTTCAAAGGAGTCTGCTGGGATTTAATTGAGTCTATAAATCAATATGGAAAAAATTGGCATCTTAAAAATATGGAGTCTTCTAATCCATGAACACGATATGTTCTCCATTTACTTAGGTGATATGGTTTGGATATTGGCCCTCTAAATCTCATGACGAATTTTCTTTTTTTTTTTTCTTTTGAGACGGAGTCTCGCTCTGCCACCCAGGATGGAGTGCATGATGTGATCTCGGCTCACTGCAACCTCCACCTCCCAGGTTCAAGCAAATTCTCCTGCTCAGCCTCTCGAGTAGCTGGGATTACAGGCGACCGCCATCATGCCTGGCTAATTTTTGTTTTTTTGTAGACATGGGGTTTCACCATGTTGGCCAGGCTGGCCTTGAACTCCTGACCTCAGGTGATCTGCCTGCTTCAGCTTCCCAAAGTGCTGGGATTACAGGCGTGAGCCTAGGTGCCCGGCCTCTCAGGTTGAATTGTAATCCCCATTGTTGGAGGTGGGGCCTGGTGGGAGGCGGATCCCTCATGAATGGTTTAGCACCATTTCCTTGGTGAATGAGTTCACAAGAGATCTGGTTGTTTAAAAGTGTCTAGCACCTCCTTCCCTAATCTTTTTTGCTCCTGCTCTTGCCATATGATATGCTGGCTCCCTCTTTGCCTTCTCTGTGATTTTAAGCTTCCTAAGGCCTCCCCAGAAACCGCAGCAGATGCTCAGTACCATGCTTCCTGCACAGCCTGCAGAGCTGTGAGCCAATTAAACCTCTTTTCTTTATAAATTACCCTCAGGTATTTCTTGATAGCAATGCAAGAATAGCTCAAAGCACCAGGTCTCTAGTTTCTCAGTACATAGGTCATCTTGCACAGTTTTTATTAAATTTATCCCTAGTAGTTCATTTTTTAAATGCTACTATAAATAGTATTGATTTTTTATTTTTAGAGATGAAACTCACTCTTGTTGCCCAGTCTGGAGTGCAATGGCATGATCTTGGCTTACTGCAACCTCTGCTTCTCCGGCTCAAGCGGTTCTCCTGCCTCAGCCTCCCGAGTAGCTGGGATTATAGGCACCCGCCACCAGGTCTGGTTAATTTTTTGTATTTTTAGTAGAGACGGGGTTTCACCATGTTGACCATGGCTGGTCTCGAACTCCTGACCTCAGGTGATCCTCCTACCTCAGCCTCCCGAAGTGCTGGGATTACAGGTGTGAGCCACCGCACCCAGCCAGTATTGATTCTTAATTTCTTTTTCTAATTATTTGTGGCATTTTAAAAAGTACTGGTTGGGTGTGGTGGTTCACGCCTATAATCTCAGCACTTTGGGAGGCTGAGGTGTGTGGATCACTTGAGCCCAGTGGTTCCAGATCAGCCTGGCCAACATGATGAAACCCTATCTTTACTAAAAATACAAAAATTAGCTGGATATGGTGGTGTGTGCCTGTAATCCCAGCTACTCGGGAGGCTGAGGCAGGAGAATTGCTTAAACCTGAAAGGCAGAAGTTGCAGTGAGCTGAGATCTTGCCATTGCACTCCAGCCTGGATGACAGTGAGACTCCGTCTCAAAGAAAAAGAAAAAGAAAAAGA
>NC_045439.1:141904846-141959711 GCF_002776525.5 Piliocolobus tephrosceles | reverse complement strand
CCTTGTATTCTGTTAATTTTGCTAAATTCAATAATTCTAGTAGCTTTTTAATACATTCATTTAAATTTTCTTCCTATGTTTATTATTATATCATCTGCAAATAAGATAGCTTTGCTTCTTTTTCTTTCCTTTTTCCTTTCTTTTTTTTCTAACACATAGAAGGTAACCACAGCCATCAACAAATTGTTTTATACTTCAGAATTGCCTAAAGGGGCTGGGTGTGGTAGCTCACACCTATAATCCCAGCACTTTGGGAGGCTGAGGCAAGGGGATCATAGTGAGGTGCTGTCTCTAGAAAAAAGTTCAAAAATTAGCCAGGCATGGTGGCATGAGCCTGTAGTCCCAGCTACTCAGAAGGTTGAGGTGGGAGGATTGCTTGTGCCCAGGAGTTTCAGTCTGTAGCGAGCTAAGATCCCACCACTGCACTCCAGCCAGGGTGACTGAATGAGACCTTGCCTCTAAAAAAACTAAAAACTCAAAACACAGAGAAATGACAAATATTTGAAATGATGGATATCCAACCACTGTAACTTGATTACTACATATTGTTTACACCCCAAAATAAGTACAATTACCATGCATCAATTTTTTAAAAAATCTTTGCGTTTCATGGTCTTAGTATAGAAAACTCCTAGAATTTCTTTTCTTCTCTTTTCTTTTTTTTTTAAGACAGGGTCTCTCTCTGTTGCCCAGTCTAGAATGCAGTGGTGCAATCTCGGCTCACTGCAACCTCTGCCTCCTAGGTTTGAGTGATTCTCATGCCTCAGCCTCCTGAGTAGCTGGGATTACAGGCACGCGGCACCACACCCAGCTAACTTTTGTATTTTTAGTAGAAATGGAGTTTTGCCATGTTGGCCAGGCTGGTCTCAAACTCCTGGCCTCATGTGGTCTGTCTGCCTTGGCCTCCCAAGGTGCTGGGATTACAGGTGTGAACCACCATGCCCAACCCCTAAAATTTATTTAGGTGAAAAAGCACTTTCCTATGACTGAGTGGTAGATTCAGCACATTCCACCATAACCGTGAAGGGTAAACACAATCCAGACTGTGTACAACTAGGAGAGTCCACAGCTTATCTTTTTTGTTATTATATTCATTCATTTCTTTTTTTAACCTTCCTCTTCCTGAAGAGCTTTCTGATCCCCAACATTTTTGGGCACCAGCTTCCCACAGCAGTGTTTCTCACTAGAAGCAAACTTTACTATATCAAAGTAGACCCATTGGAAGCATAGCCCCAACCATTGTTCACAATCTTATGGACAAAATTCACAATTTCTTTTTTTTTTTTTTTTTTTTGAGATGGAGTCTTGCTCTGTCGCCCGGGCTGGAGTGCAGTGGCACGATCTTGGCTCACTGCAAGCTCTGCCTCCCGGGTTCAAGCCATTCTCCTGCCTCAGCCTCCCAAGTAGCTGGGACTACAAGTGCCCGCCACCACGCCAGGCTAATTTTTTGTATTTTTAGTAGAGACGGAGTTTCACCGTGTTAGCCAGGATGGTCTCGATCTCCTGACCTCGTGATCCGCCCGCCTCCGCCTCCCAAAGTGCTGGGATTATAGGAGTGAGCCACTGCGCCCGGCCAAAATTCACAATTTCTGGCACATACACACTAACTGGTTAAAACATCCAGAGAGAGGACGTTCAGAATTTCCACATATTTGTGGAACTCCCCATCCCAGAACTTGGGCAGTTTGGAGAAAATGAAATTGTCAATCACCTGACTCCAGAATGTGGAATCCAGTAACTCAGAAAGCAAATCCTTGGCCTCTTCCAACAATCCTTGCACACAGCTGTTGACTTCCTCTCCAGCAAGTCTGCACTACACAGCTTTCTCAAGCGATTCTGTGTCAAGCTTCATTATGTGCTGAATTCATTATAGCATCTGCTTTTTATCAGGATCTGTGGTCTCATTGAATTTTACTAAAAATGGCTTCAGGGCAGTGTGAACATTCCCCAGGAGCTGTGCCATCTGGGACTTCTTCTCCCTATACTCCTCAACAAGTAGTTCTTATCATCAATGTCCCTAATGTTCTTGCAATAAAGGACATCACATTTGAAGTAATCCTTCATCACTCTTCTCAAGATAATGAAAGAGATGTAGGACCTGGCGTGCCCTGTGGGACATACATCTTAGATGGTTGGCCTGGACCATGTCACCTTTCTCCCATCTTGAGGTACAAATGTGTCCTTGCTCCCAGTGAGGCTGTTGCAAAGGTGAAGCTTACGTGGCTTGGCTGAGCCCAGTAGAAAGGGACCATGGAGGCCATACTCTCTGGCCTTTATCCTGCTCCCCGGAGGAACCTGCCGTGGCTGGGAATCCCAGGCCCACAGCCACGGCAACAGATACTTTCCCTTTTTCTTCTTTTTCAATCTGCTTACTTTTTAAGTATTTTTCTTGATGTATTACACAGGCTAGGACCTCCAGTACAATTCTGAATAGAAGTTGTGAGAATAGCTATCTTCACCCTTGTTCCCAATCTTAGAAGAAAGCATTCATCTTTCACCATTAGGTGTGATGAGAGCTGTAGTTGTTTTTTAGATGCCTTTTATCCAGGTGAGGGAGTTCCCTTCTATTCCTAGTGTGATAAGAGTTTTAATTGTGAATGAGGTTGAATTGTTAATATATATTATGGGGAGATTTTTTGTTTGCTTGTTTGAGACAGGGTCTTGCTCTGTCACTCAGGTTGCAGTGCAATGGTGCCTTCACAGTTCACTGCAACTTTGATCTCTGGGGCTTATGCAATCCTCCCACCTCAGCCTCTTGAATAGTTGGGACCAAGCGCACACAACCACACCTGGCTGATTTATTTTTTTCAGTAGAGATGAGGCCTCCCTTTATTGCCCAGGCTGGTCACAAACTCCCGAGCTCAAGCAATCCTCCTGCCTGAAGTGCTGGGATTACAGTTATGAGCCACCTCGCCTGGCTGAGTGTTGAGTTGTGTCACATACTTTTTCTGTTTTTTTTTTTTTTTTGGTTTTTTTGTTTTTTGTTTTTTGTTTTTTTAGACAGAGTCTTGCTCTATCGCCCAGGCTGGAGTGCAGTGGTGTGATCTCAGCTCACTGCAACCTATACCTCCCAGGTTCAAGCAATTCTTCTGCCGTAGCCTCCTTAGTAGCTGGGATTACAGGCACATGCCACCATGCCCAGCTAATTTTTTGTATTTTTAGTAGAGATGGGGTTTCACCATGTTGGCCAGGCTGGTCTTGAACTCCGACCTCGTGAATTGCCCACCTCGGCCTCCCAAAGTGCTGGTGTTACAGGCGTGAGCCACTGCACCTGGCCTGTTGTTATTGTTGTTTTTCCTTTTTTTTTTTTTTAGACAGATCCTCATTCTGTTGCCTGCCCAGGCTGGAGCACAGTGGCATAGTCTCGGTTCAGTGAAGCTTCTGCCTCCCAGGTTCATGTGATTCTGCTGCATCAGCCTCCTGAGTAGCTAAGATTACATACAGGTGCACCACCACACCCAGCTATTTTTTTTTTTTTTTTTTTTTTGTACTTTTAGTAGAGATGGGGTTTCGCCATGTTGGCCAGGCTGGTCTCAAACTCCTGACCTCAAGTGATCCACCTGCCTTGGCCTTCCAAAGTCCTGGGATTACAGGCGTGAGCCATGAGGCTGGCCTCACATGCTTTTTCTATATCTGTTGAGATACTTACATGGGTTTTATCATCTGTTTGATCAAATTACCCTTGAATTCCTGGAATAAAGCCCACTTGATCATGACGTATTATCCTTTTTATATATTACTGAATTCAATTTGTTAAAATTTTGTCTAGAATTTTTTCCCATCTATGTCCATGAAGTATATTAGTAGGTAATTTTATTTTCTTGTAATGCCTTTGTTTAGTTTAAGTATCAGGGTACTTACTACTAGACTTAGGAAATGTCTTGAGAAGTGTTACTTTTTCCTCAATTTAAAGAAAGTTTATAGATTTTTTTTTTCTTAAATGTTTTCTAGAATTCACCAGTGAAGCCAAATGTTCTGGTGTGTTCTTTGAGGAAAGATTTTTAAATTACAAATTTAATGTTTCAAGTAAATATGGGACTGTTTTAATTTCTTCTACAGTAAGAATTGTACTCCGTGTCTTTCAAGGAATTTGCCCATTTCATCTAAGTTTTAGAATATGTGGGCATAAGTTGTTTATAATAGTCCCTTATTATCCTTCTCACAGCTGAAGTATCTGTGGTAATGTCCCCTTTTGAATTTCCCTTTCATTGTTAATTTGAGTCTTCTTTTTTTCTTGATCAGTTGAACTAGTTTATCAACTTTGTTCATCTTTTCAAAGATCCAGTTTTAAGGCCAGGTGCGGTGGCTCATGCCTGTAGTCCCAGCACTTTGGGAGGCTGAGGCAGACAGATCACCTGAGGTCAGGAGTTTGAGACCAGCCTGGCCAACATGGGGGAACTCCATCTCTACTAAAAATACAAAAATTAGCTGGGTATGGTGGGACATGCCTGTAACTCCAGTTACTTGGGAGACTGAGGCAAGAGAATCACTTGAACCTAGGAGGTAGAGGTTGCAGTGAACCGAGATCGTGTCACTGCACTCCAGCCTAGGTGACAGAGCAAGACTCTTTCTAAAAAAAAAAAAAATTAGCTGGGCATGATGGCTCATACCTGTAATCCCAGCACTTTGGGAGGCTGAGGTGGAAGGATCACTTGAGGCCAGGAGCCTGGGCAACATAAGTGAGACCCTGTTTCCATAACAACAAAAAACAGTTAGCCAGGTAGATGGCATGTGCTTGAATTCCCAGCTACTGAGGGGATGGGGGGCTGTGGTGGGAGAATCACTTGAGCTAGGGAGTTTGAGGCTGCAGTGAGCCATGGTCAGGCCACTGCACTCCAACCTGGGCAACAAAGCAAGACCCTGTCTCAAAAAAAAAAAAAAAAAAAAAAAAAGGCCGGGCGCAGTGGCTCATGCCTGTAATCCCCTGGCTAATTTTTGTATTCTTTGTAGAGGCAGGAGATTTGCCATGTTGCCCAGGCTGGTCTCAAACTCCTGGGCTCAAGCAATCTGCCCGCCTTGGCCTCTCGAAGTGCTAGGATTACAGGCGAGAGCCACTGCACCTGCTCTCTTTGTCCATTTTCTATTTCATTAATTCTACTCTTTATGATTTCCTTCCCATTTACTTTGGGTGTATTTTGCTCTTTTTTTCTAGTTTCTTAATATAGAGGCTTAGAACACTGCTTTTAGGCACTTCTTATCCAAAGTAACCAATTAAAACTATATATTACTCTCTAATTTATTAGCACCATTTTAGATGTGTCTTATAAATTTTTGCTTATTGTGTTTTTATTTTCATTCAGTAATAAATATTTTCTATTTTTCAGTGCTCTTTCTTTCTTTCTTTCTTTTCTTTCTTTTCTTTCTTTTTGAGACAGAGTCTTACTCTGTCACCAAGCCTGAAGTACAGTGACGCCATGTTGGCTTACTGCAACATCCACCTCCCAGATTTAAGGGATTCTCCTGCCTCAGTCTCCTGAGTAGCTGGGATTACAGCCATCCACACTGGCTAAATTTTGTATTTTTAGTAGAGATGGGGTTTCCCTATGTTGATCAGGCTGGCCTCGAACTCCTGACCCCAGGTGATCCACCTACCTTGGCCTTGCAAAGTGGGATTATAGGCGTGAGCCACCATGCTCAGCCATCAATGCAATTTCTTCTTTAACTCTTGGGTTACATGGAAGTATACTGCTTAATTTCTCAGTATGTAGGGATTATCTAGATATTTTCTTTTTCCTCTTTAATTAATTAATTATTTTTCCAAGACAGGGTCTTACTCTGTCACCCAGGCTGAGTGCAGTGGTACGATCTCAGCTCACTGCAACCTCCACCTCCCAGGTTCAAGCAATTCTCCTACCTCCGCCTCCCGAGTAGCTGAGATTACAGGCATGCGCCACCACACCCGGATAATTTTTGTATTCTTAGTAGTGATGGAGTTTCACCATGTTGGCCAGGCTGGTCTCAAACTCTTTACCTTGTGATCTGCCCCGCTTGGCCTCCCTAAGTGCTGGGATTACATTACAGGCGTGAGCCACTGCGCCTGGCCCTCCTCTTTAATTTAATTCTGTCATGCTCAGAGAATATATTTTGTATAATTTCATTCCTTATAAGTTTATTGAGATTGTATATGGCTTAGAATATGGTCTATATTTGTGAATGTTCTATGTACCCTTGAACAAGATATGTATTCTGCCAGTGCTGGGTATCATGTTTTGTAACTGTATATCAGGTTAAGTTATTTAATAGTATTATTTAAATATTTTATATACTTATTGGTTTTGTATCTCCTTGTTCTGTCAATTAGTAAGAGACAAGTGTTGAAATCTGCAACTGAAATTGTAGATTTGTCTATTTTGTCTTTCAGTCTGTCAGTTCTTTTTTCATGTACTTTGAAGCTCTATTACTTGGTGTATGCATATTTAGTTATGTCTTCTTGATGACATAAACTTCTCATCATAAAATGTCAGTCTTTAGTTCTGCTTATAATCCTTTCTCCTGAAGTTCACTTTGCACAAATCGATACATCCATTTCAGCTTTTATCATGATTAGTGTTTGCTTCATATATATTATATTTTTTCTATTCTTTTACTTTTAACCTACCTATGCATTATATTTAGAGCTTATTTAGGTAGACTTTTTACATAGTCTGACATCTCTGCCTTTTAATTGGAGAGTTTGGGCCATTTTTATTTAATATAACTATAAATATGGTTGTATTTAAATACACCATCTTGCTCTTTGTTTTCTATTTGTCCCTACTGTTCTTTGTCCCTTTTTCCTTGTTTTTTCTTTTTTTACTTCTTTTTTAATTCATAAAATACTTTAATGATTTTATTTTATCCCTACTTTTGGCTTATTAGCTCTATCTGTATTTTACTTTTGAATGATTGCTCTAGAGTCTACCATGTACATCTTTAAATTATCACAGTCTAACTCCAAATAATGGTATAAAACTTCACATAGGCCAGGTGTAGTGGCTCACACCTATAATTTCACACTTTGGGAGGCCGAGGCAGGCGAATCACTTGAGGTTAGGATTTGGAGAACAGCCTGGTTAACGTGGTGAAACCCCATCTCTACTAAAAATACAAAAAGTAGCTGGGTGTGGTGGTGCATGCCTGTAATCCCAGCTACTTGGGAGGCTGAGACATGAGAATCACTTGAATCCGGGAGGTGGAAGTTGCAGGGAGCCGAGATTGTGCCACTGCACTCCAGCCTAGGCAACAGAGTGAGACTCTGTCTCAGAAAAACAAAACAAAACAAAACAAAAAACAAACAAACAAAAAAAAACACACAGAAAACCAACTTCACATAGTTAACAAGAACCATGAAGGTTCTGAGGTAATGTTCTACTTGCAAGCATACAAATTAGCCTGCCACAATTTTACGCTAGTAGAAGATTCAAGATTTTTTTGTCTGCTTCTATTGATGGTATAAAAAGTAAAGAGAAAAAAAAGACTCTGAACTTGTGCATCCTGGGTCAAAGACAAAGAACCTTATAACTCATACCACAGTCAGTAGTCAGTGGATGCTAAACATACAGTGAATTTGCATTCCAGTCAATGAACCCTGGGCTTAGGAAACCCCAGTCTTTTATAAGGGTCTGCAAACATATCTTCTCAAGTTTTGCCCTTGAGGGACAAATGCAAGTGGCTTTATTATTTTCCTCGGAAGGTTGTTCTTCACAGTGTTTTTACATTTCTCAACCAATTCCTCTGTTTGAATGTTGTGTGTACGTGTAAACACATACTCTCAGCAGACCAAACTGAAGTGTAATACCTCTGGTGGGCTAAGGTCACATTTCTCAGGCTCCTTGTGAAGAATTTAGGACGCAGCTGATAGATGCCAGCCACACCAAACTGGCCTCTGTGGTAGGCCTGAGACCATTTGCTTCATTTCTTAGTTCTGCTGTTTGCTGCTATAAGGCCTTGGCTACACTGTGAATATTCCCTAGACCTTGATTTTCCTAGAAGTTAGCTGGGCATAATAAATAATGCTTGTATTTTCTCAGCATCTTTTCATCACTTGAAAATTTTAAGAAGTTTTTGTACTTATTGAAGGGCTCTTTTAGACTTATTTAGACAAATTTTCTTTGATCCTATGTCTCTCTTGTGTACACATAAAAAACAAATACAAGCAAAATAAATTGGTTATGGCTCCCCTAAGACTTCTCCACAATTAGAGTCTGGTTCTTCTGAATCACCATGACTCAGCATTGTTGATGTCTGTGTTTTTTTGACACAAGATTGTATACTCAGTGTTAGCAAGAGGTTGAAGAGGCAGCATTTCTTTTTCTTTTCCTTTTTTTTGAGACTGAGTCTTGCTCTGTTACCTAGGCTGGAGTGCAGTGGCATGATTTGGCTTCCTGCAACCTCTGCCTCCCAGGTTCAAGTGATTCTCCCACCTCAGCCTACCCAGTAGCTGGGATTACAGGCGTGTGCCACCATGTCTGGCTAATTTTTTTTTTTTTTTTGTATTTTTAGTGGAGATGGAGTTTTACCATGTTGGCCAGGCTGTTCTTGAACTCCTGACCTCAAGTGATCTGCTCACCTCGACCTCCCAAAGTGCGGGGATTACAGACATGAGCCACTGTGCCCGGCCAGGATTTCTTAATAGGACACTTCATATTTTGCCTTTGCAATTTTCTCCCTAACGAGTAACACTGATTTTGCAAGTGCAAGCAATAAAAGTGTCTCAGAACTGCTGCATGGTTGAATGATTTGAAGATGTTAAAGTAGGAAAAATCAGGGTTTTTGAATTGGAAAATATAGTATGGAATGTATTTTTCCTCATGTGATGTGATGATCAATAAATAACCTGCCTTCTGTTTCTTCATAGTCCTTTGTGATATAGGTCCTTTTATCATCTCTTTATTTTTGGGGTTTGAAACTAAATCTCAGAAAGCTAAGGCCGGGCGCGGTGGCTCAAGCCTGTAATCCCAGCACTTTGGGAGGCCGAGACGGGCGGATCATGAGGTCAGGAGATAGAGACCATCCTGGCTAACACGGTGAAACCCCATCTCTACTAAAAATACAAAAAACTAGCCGGGCGAGGTGGCGGGCGCCTGTAGTCCCATCTACTCCGGAGGCTGAGGCAGGAGAATGGCGTGAACCCGGGAGGCGGAGCTTGCAGTGAGCTGAGATCCGGCCACTGCACTCCAGCCCAGGAGACACAGCAAGACTCCGTCTCAAAAAAAAAAAAAAAAAAAAAAGAAAGCTAAAGAAACCTGTGCAAGCCGCTGGAGGAAGGGTTAGTACCCAGCTATGTCTGACTCAAAGCCATCCCCTTTATATTTCTCTTCCTAAGCCTCCATTCTGACTTTTTTTTTTTTTTTTTTTTTTTGAGATGGAGCTTCACTCTTGTTGCCTAGGCTGGAGTGCAATGTGCAATGGCTGTTTCGGCTCACTGCAACCTCCACTTCCTGGGTTCAAGTGATTTTCTCACCTCAGCCTCCTGAGTACTAGGATTACAGGCACCCACTACCATGCCCAACTACTTTTTGTAGTTTTAATAGAGACGGGGTTTCACCATGTTGGCCAGGCTGATCTCGAACTCCTCACCTCAGATGATCCTCCTGCCTCGGCCTCCCAAAGTGCTGGGATTACAGGCGTGAGCCACCGCGCCTAGCCATTTCTGACTCTTTAAAATTTTTTATTTTGCCCTTGGGGATTAGTAGGCCTTGGGCACTCCGTTTCTCCAAGCCATACCAGCTTGGGGAACGGAATATAATTACATCATAAAGAGCATGAATAAAACAGTGTTTCTCTGACTCAGTCTCTTCCACGGAATTGCAGGAATCTTGGAGCCACTCAAATCCCTCTCAACCAGCTTAGGGAATCCCCAAGGGATCTCACATGTGATTCCCAATTAGTCCACCTGACCCTTCCTCAGTCAGTTTCTGTCCCTCGCTTGTCCTGTGGGCCTAAAGCCAGCGGTCACATATTCCCTGGGGAGGGCTTTCATCCTGTGCCCTCATAGGATCGAAACCGTCTCCACACACGAGGGGCTCTCCTGCTGCTCCTCACCCGCAGGGCTGGGTCCTTGGAACAGCCTTGTAGGGTGTATTTCTCTTCTGAGAGAAGCTTTTCTGACCTTTATGAAAAATGATTCTCCCTCCTTTAGTCTTTCTGTCTCTGGCCTAGCCCCCCACACCCACTCCAAACCCTCCAGACACGCTTAGATGTACAGCAATTAATAGCTGAGGTAGCTTAGGACTAAGCTCTTGGTCAAGGGATCCCCCAAAGACAGGCCTTGTCTCCCTGTATTAGTTTTATTTGTTATTAAAAAAAAAAAAAATTAGAGATAGGGATCTCACCACGTTGCCCAGGCTGGTCTCAAACTCCTGGGCTCAAGCAATCCTCCTGCCTCAGCTTCCCAAAGTGTTGGTATTCCAGGCATGAGCCACCATGCCCAGCCACTGTATTAGTTTTCTATTGCTATAGTAACAAGTTACCACAAATGTAGTTTCGTAAAACAACACCTAGTTATTATCTAACAGCTCTGTGGATCAGCAGTCTAGGGAAGCTAGGCTGGGTTTTCTGTTTAGGGTCCTCATAAGGCTGAAACCAAGGTGTCAGCAAGACTAGGCTCTTATCTGGAGGTTCTAGGGGAGAATCTACTTCCAAGCTCATTCGGGTTGGTAGAACTCAGTTTCTTGCGATTGTAGGACTGAGGATCCTGTTTCCTCCCTGGTGGTCACTTGGCGGTATCTTTACTCCTAGAGGCTGCCTTCATTCTTTCTCATGCTTTTCATGTCCCCACCCGTCCCAGCAACAGTGAGTTGAGTACCCCTCATGCTCTGAATCTCTGGTTTCCTCCTCCTCCTCCTCCCCCTTCTTCTTCTTCTTCTTCTTTTTTTTTCCCTCTTGTTGAGATGGAGTCTCACTCTGTTACCCAGGCTGGAGTGCAGCGGCACTATCTTAGCTCACTGCAACCTCCACCTCCTGGGTTCAGGCGATTCTCCTGCCTCAACCCTCAGCCTCCTGAGTAGCTGAAACTACAGGCATGAGCCACCACGCCTGGCTAATTTTTGTATTTTTGGTAGAGACGGGGTTTTGTCATGTTGGGCAGGCTGGTCTTGAACTCCTGGCCTCAAGTGATCCACCTACCTTGGCCTCCCAAGGGGAACTTGGGGGTCCTGCTGTCTGACACCAGGAATTAAAGTGGAGAGTTAAAATTCTGGAGAATTTAATTTTGAAATTTTTGTCTTTTTTTTTGAGACAGAGTCTCACTCTCTCAGCCAGGCTGGAGTGCAGTGGCGCGATCTCGACTCACTGCAACCCGTACCTCCCAGGTTCAAACGATTCTCCTGCCTCAGCCTCCCAAGTAGCTGAGATTACAGGCATGCACCACCACACTTGGCTAATTTTTGAATTTTTAGTAGAGGTGGGGTTTTACCATGTTGGCCAGGCTGGTCTCAAACTCCTGACCTCAGGTGATCTGCCCACTTTGGACCCCCAAAGTGCTGGGATTACAAATGTGAACCACTGCGCCCAGCCCTGAAAATATTCTTTACTCAGAAATAGATAGAAGAAAGTATGTTACCTCCCTTGTGGGAGGTAAATGCCTTCAAGTCTTCAGCTCTTGCAGGTGGTAGTCTTCAGAGCGTGGTTCTCTTCGGTGTGAGGGAGGCTTTGGGTGCTGCGTGCAGGTGCTGGGGAAGAGGGACAAAATGGCACATAAGCCTGGGCAGAATGAGTATGCTTAGGTCCAGGAAGCTGGGTTGACAGATGCAGGCTTTTCTCAGGTGGGCTTTCAGCCAGTGCTTTGGGAAATCTCAGAGACAGAGGCTGTGTGGCTGAAAATAAATCCACACACATCTGGTCAGGTCTATTTTGTGTGGGGGTCTACCACATTCAGGACCTCACCAAACCTCAGAGAAACCCCTCTAGGTGGGTTATAGAGGCTTCATTTTACAGATGAGGAAACTCAGGCTCAGAAATTGAATGATATGTTCAAAGTTACACACTGAGGCACAGAGGCAGGACTGGAGCCTGCTCTTCTGTCTTGTAGTTCAATGCTCTTTCTGTTTTTGTAGTTGCCTCCTGGGTTGGAGGTAGGAAGCCCTGGTTTGTCCCTGATGTATTAGGTGATGGTAGAAGCTCCTCTACTTGTTATTCAAGTCCTAGCCTACCTCTTTCCTCAGTCTATACTAATCTCTTGTTTCTTCTGAATTCCTACAACATTCATTTATTCATTCATTCTGAACTCAATACATACTTATTGAGTGCCTATGACCTACTAGGCACTGTGCCAGATGCGGATACAATAGATGAACAAGACAGACATGGTCCATCTCTCAGTGGCTTACAGAACTGCCTTCACTCTTGGGGAAGACAGACAATTGTATCAGTAACAACGGTGAAGTGTGATGAGTGTTGGGATGGGGAAATCGAGGATGCTATGGGATTACCAGGGTGTAGGTTCTGACTATTCTAGTGATGTAAAGGATGTTTCCTGGGAGGTGGCATTGAACCTGAGACCTGAAAGATGAGACGAAATTCGCCAGACCAAGAGAGTAGGCAGGTGATCCATGCAGAAGGAATGCGCTATACGAAGACTAGGAGGCAAGACAGTCCCTGGACACAGCTCAGGAAATCAGAAAAACAAACCAAAACAAAAAGGTCTGTCTGGGATGTTTTTTGACACCAACCAATTCCCCGACACCAGCTGGGTACCCAGCAATTCAATTCAATTCTGACACTACCTACCCAGAATTAGTGTGAACTCCACAGCTTCAGGGCTCAGTTGCACAAGACTGCCCCCACTTCAGTCTTCAGCCCCAAATCTCAGACCACCTGTACTTCTGACCAACTGGCGGTAAATCAGGGGTTCCCATGAACCCCTCCTCAGGTTTGTTAATTTGCTAGAATGGCTTGCAGAACTCAGAAAGGCACTTTACTTACAGTTAAGTTTTTATTATAAAGGATATCCTAAAGCATACAAGTGAACAGCCAGATGAAAAGGTACATAGGCCAGGTCTGCGAGAGTCCTGAGTGCAGGAGCTTCTGGCCTTGGGTAGGTGGGGTGCATTCACCAACTCAGAAGCTCTCAGAAGCTTCCCGTTCAAAAGTTGTATAGAGGCCAGGCGAGGTGGTTCACACCTGTAATCCCAGCACTTTGGGAGGCCGAGGCAGGCAGATCACTTGAGGTCGGGAGTCCAAGACCAGCCTGGCCAACATGGCAAAATGCTGTCTCTACTAAAAATACAAAAATTAGCTGGGCATGATGGCGGGCGCCCATAATCCCAGCTACTCGGAAGGCTGAGGCATTAGAAACTCTTGAGCCTGGGAGGTGGAGGTTGCAGTGAGCTGAGATTGTGCCACTGTACTCCAGCCTGGATGACAGAGCGAGACTTCATCTCAAAAAAATAAAAAGGTGTATAGAGCAGTGGCTCATGCTTGTAATCCCAGCACTTTATGAGGCCAAGATGGGAGGTTCACTTGAGGCAAGGAGTTCAAGACCAACCTGGGCAACACAGTGAGACCCTGTCTCCATACAAAAATAAAGGTAGGCCGGGCGCAGTGGCTCACGCCTGTAATCCCAAAACTTTGGGAGGCTGAGGTGAGCAGATTACCTAAGGTTGGGAGTTCGAGACCAGCCTGACCAACATGGAGAAAACCCGTCTCACTAAAAATACAAAAAATTAGCCGGGTGTGGTGGCGCATGCCTGTAATCCCAGCTACTTGGGAGGCGGAGGCAGTAGAATCACTTGAGGTGGAGGTTGTGGTGAGTTGAGATCATGCCATTGCACTCCAGCCTGGGCACCAAGAACGAAACTCCATCGCAAAAATAAATAAATAAATAAATAAATAAATAAATAAATGTAAAAATATTACCCTAGTGTGGTGGCACATACCTGTAGTTCCAGGTACTCAGGAGGCTGAGGAGGGAGGATCTCTTGAGTCCCAGAGTTTAACAAGGCTAAGAGTGAGCTAGGATCATGCCACTGCACTGCAGTCTGGGTGACAGAGTGAGACCCTGTCTTTAAAATAAAATTAAGGCTGGGCGTGGTGGCTCACACCTGTAATCCTAACACTTTGGGAGGCCCAGGCACACAGTTCACTTAAGGTCAAGAGTTCAAGACCAGCCTGGCCAACATAGTGAAACCCCGTCTCTAGTAAAAATTCAGAAATTAACTGAGTGTGGTGGCATGTGCCTATAGTCCCAGCCACTACAGAAGCTGATGCAGGAGAATTGCTTGAACCCAGGAGGCGGGGGTTGCAGTGAGCCAAGATCATGCCACTGCACTCCAGCCTGGGCAACAGAGTGAGACTCTGCCTCAAAATAAGTAAATAAATAAAATAAAAATAGTATCAAAAGTTTTATAGAGCTCTATCTCCAGGCCCCCCTTCTCCACTTCGAGGTCAGTGGGTGGGGCTGAAAGTTTCCATTCTCTTTTTTTTTCTTGTATGTTATTCCAATGAAAAGTTTCCATCCTCTTTTACAGGGTGGCACTCTGTTGCCAGGCTGGATGATCACAGCTCACTGTAGCCTTGACCTCCTGGGCTCAAGCGATCTTCCCATCTCTCAGCCTCCCGAGTAGCTAGGACTACAGGGTATGCACCAGCACGCCCGATTAACTTTTTTTTTTTTTTTTTTTGAGACAGAGTCTTGATCTGCTGCCCAGGCTGGAGTGCAGTGGCATGATCTTGGCTCACTGCAAGCTCTGCCTCCTGAGTTCATGACATTCTCATGCCTCAGCCTCCCGGGTAGCTGGGACTATAGGCGCCTACCACCATACCTGGCTAATTTTTTGTGTTTTTAGTGGAGACAGAGTTTTACTGTGTTAGCCAGTATGGTCTTGATCTCCTGACCTTGTGATCTGCCCGCTTCAGCCTCCCAAAGTACTGGGATTACAGGTGTGAGCCACCGCACCTGGCCTAATTTTTGTATTCTTTTGCAGAAATGGGTTTTTGCCATGTTGCACAGACTGGTCTCGAACCCCTGGGCTCAAGCGATCTGTCCACCTCAGCCTCCCAAAGTGTTAGGATTACAGGTGTGAGCCACTGCGCCCAGCCAAGTTTCCATCCTCTAATTACTTAGTCTTTCTGGTGCCAGTCCCATCCTGAGGCTCTACCCTAACTCACCTCATTAGCATAAACTCAGGTATGATGGAAAGGGGCTCCTAATAAATTACAAAAGGTACTCCTATCTTTCAGGAAATTCCCAGCTTTTTAGGAACTCTGTGCCAAAAACCAGGAACAAAGGCCAAGTATTTATTTTATTATTACCACAGTCTATAAGGAACAGAGAGTTTCAGGCAGCAAATGGCAAGAGATGAGGTCTCAGAGATTAGAGGACCAGGCCAAAAAAGAAAGAAGTTAAAAAATCTCAAAAAAAAAAAGAATTTCTACTTTCCATTAGGGCAATGGGGAACCACCAAAGGTTTAAGTAGGGGAGTGACTGTGATTTGATTTGCATATCATAACAATTACTTTTGTGTCCTTGTGATGAAAGGGGCTAGGTGCGGTGGCTCATGTCTGTAATCCCAACATTTTGGGAGGCCGAGGCAGATGGATCATTTGAGGTCAGGAGTTTGAGACCAGCCTGGCCAACACGGTGAAACCCTGTCTCTACTAAAAATACAAAATTTAGCCAGGTGTGGTGGTAGGCGTCTGTAATCCCAGCTACATGGGAGGCTGAGGCAGGAGAATTGCTTGAACCCGGGAGACAGAGGTTGCAGTGAGCCAGGATCGCGCCACTGCACTCCAGCCTGGGCGACAAAGCGAGGTCTCAAAAAAAAAAAAAAAAAAAAAGAACTAATTAAAGGGACAAAGTTGGAAGCTGTTGTGGTAATCTGGGTGGAGACAATGAGGGCCTTGGAGATAATCATGAAGATGGAAAGAAGTGGCTGGGGCTGTGAGAAGGTAGAACTGGTCTACCTTTGATTTTGGATGCCCTGTGATCTCTATCATTCTTCCAGCAGTGAATTGTGCTGTACCTTAAGACGTTTGTTTTTATATTTATTTCTACTTCTTCAATGCTGTTGTCTTTTCGTGCATTTCTATCTTGTCTCTCCAGCATTCCTTGAGATCAGAGATTGACTCTCACGCCCAATCCATATTTAGTTGTTTGATTCTTTGGACCTTAGCTTCCTCATTGCTAACTTGGGGAATCCATGCCTTTCCTGCTTTGTAGGGTTATTTTGAAGATCCAGCATCTGGTCAGATAAGGTAGTGAAGAAGCTTTAAATAGCATGCAGATGCAATTGATTATTATCATCAAGAAATTACCTGTTTGCATTAGGTAAGCACTACCCAGAGTGTAGTCTGGTCAGAATGCAGGCAGAAAAGAGAAGTAAGAAGTTGAGGTACCCTCTCTTGTCTGGTTGATTATTAAGTTATGACTGAAGTTCAATCAATAATAGCCAAATAATATTGACTTTAGCCAGAGAGAAATCTGGAGAAAATGTTTACCCTCATAATAGACAAAAATTGGAAACCAGTGGTTTCAGGTATCTACTGGTGTAATTCAAACACCTCAACTCTACATGAGATTGGTTTGAACCCCATCCCAAAATCTAGGGGAAGCCCCATGCCTTCTGCAAGATTTCTGTGAATTCCCTGGGCTTAGGTTTCTCAGCGTCATCTCTGGCTCTAAATTTCCTTATTTGCTGTCTTGTGGCCAAACCTCTATCCCAGAATTGCCCCAGAAGTTGAACATAGCCCTTTCTTTATTGATGCCTACCTACCCTGCTTCCACAGGGCAGCTTGTGTCATAGACATTTATTGGAGATTTGGGGAATGGATTACATTGGAGAGAAGAGTTGGATTGCAAAACTTCAGTCCAGAAAATTTAAAATATAAACTTATATCTAAGAGCTTCCCCAGTTTCCCACCTACTAGGGCTTTAGTTTCTAACCACATTGCTTAGCTTTCTTTTTTCCTCCCTCCTTTGTTCTTCCTTATCCCCAGATTCCTGTTCATTTCTTACACAGAGCTATTTGGCGACCTTTGTTTTTTCTCCTCCCAGCTCATGTCTTCAGGGCCTCACCTTTTACCCCCAAGGGGCCTATCAAGGTATTTCCCCAAACAAAGACACTTCCTTCCCTAAAAGGAACTCTGGGACCAGCTGATAAAATAATAACTTCTCTTCTTTTCTACTGCAATGACAAGGTTGCCAAACTGTGCCTGTTCTTCGGGAACTCCAACATTAACTGGGCCTTCTGGCCCATGGGAAAAGTAACCAGTCGGCAATCCTTGTGACTTAGGATGCACCCAAGATCTCATTGAATTTAATGCTTGCAAGTTTGGGGGGAAGGCTGGGAAGTTAGGATTAACCCATTTTATGATGGGCAAAAGTGGGGCTTAGAAATAGTCTAGCAACAACTGGATGAATGAGCTTTTGAGCAAGAACTTGAACCCAAATCTGAGCTCACTCAATTTTCTCTTTCTTGGGAGTCTTTATGAAAATGGAAAATGGCCCTTGCTTGTTAGTCAAGTCAGCTGTTTTGACAATGAACTTGGTGCCCTGGTGCAGAAGGTCAAAAGAGACATGAGCAATGTGGCAGATAGGTTGTACTAAGTGCTGGGAGGAAAAGATAAGCTGTCAGTAGAAGCTTATCTTTTCAGCTTCAACATCAGAACATTTCTGTGTTGAGACAGAAATGTTGTCTCCCCAAGATAACCATCTTGAGGCTGTTAGGCAGGGCTCTGGCTAAGGAGGAATCCAGCAGGACTGCTTTGGGAGCCACTTCTTAAGGCTCCTCTGTCATGCCTTTCCCTCATGCCTTCCCCTGTCCCCTTCCCTACACCCTTTCCTCCTTTAAGGCCTAGTTCCCACGGCCTCTGGGAAGCCATCCCTGGCAGCCACACCTGGGTTAAATCCTCTGTCCTGGAAATCCTGTAGGGAATTATTCTCTACTTTGCACCATTAGCAAGTTCTAGACCAGTGGCTTTCAAAGTTTGTTGATTGCAACCCATAGTGAGAAACATATTTTATTTTGCATCTCTGTATGTATAACACACCACTTTCTCTTTCTCTTACACACACACACACACACACACAGAGAGAGAGAGAGAGAGAGAGACAGAGAGAGAGAGAGAGAAATATTGTGTGTGCACTATTAAAAAATGTTTCAAATTTCATCTGGTCATTCTGATGCTTTAAAACCTCCTGAGGGTTTCCATTGTATAAAAAGTACATTCCAAGTAAATAGCCTGATTATAAGGCCCTTTGCTGACTGTTCTACTCGCCAGCCTTCTCGTTGGCTTCAGAAACTCAAAGCCCTTTGGGATTCTCCCCACATGCCAGTTGCCTCCTTTCTCTCACTTTGCACATGCTGTTCCTCTGACTGCAGTGCTGTTATTCCTCTTCGAAGTGATTAGAAAACTGCTTTCACTTTAGGAACTCAGATGACCTGTCACCACAAGGTCTGTCCTCTGTCTTCTGCATTTTGATTGCTCTGATCTAGTACTCATCACACTGAATTGTAATTACTGATTTACATGTCTGCATCCTTCTGTAAACCAAGCCCCCAGGTCCAGTGATTTGTATATCTCAGTTGGTTTTATATCACTGGCACCTACTGTAGTGTCATTGTCCAGCAGATGTTCGTTGAAAATTAGGCCGGACGCGGTGGCTCAAGCCTGTAATCCCAGCACTTTGGGAAGCCGAGACGGGCGGATCACGAGGTCAGGAGATCGAGACCATCCTGGCTAACACTGTGAAACCCCGTCTCTACTAAAAAAATACAAAAAAAGTAGCTGGGCGCCGTGGCGGGCGCCTGTAGTCCCAGCTACTCCGGAGGCTGAGGCGGGAGAATGGTGTGAACCCGGGAGGCAGAGCTTGCAGTGAGCTGAGATCCGGCCACTGCACTCCAGCCTGGGCGACACAGCGAGACTCCGTGTCAAAAAAAAAAGAAAAAGAAAATTAGCAAAAGGGCACTTTTTCTCCAGTTCCATATTATCATTAATTAAAATTCTTCCATTCCATATGGTCTTAATAGCTCTGGCCATTTATATATATGTGTGTGGTGCAAGGAGTGGGAGAGGGTAGATTTTGGAAGTAGTCACAGTTGATTCTACAGTTCCTGGTGTACCTCCTCTCACTCAGCCAGTAGTTTTCATTGCTAGAGGGAGGATCATGATTCTGATAGCTGGAATACACAAATAAATAAACAGTCAGTGTCCAGCTTTTGAGTTTTTAAATAGATTTGCAAAAATTCATGGCTGAGACAGTGAAGTCTTAAAAGCCAAGGCTTTTGTTTATTTTTATCTAATTTTTTTTGAGACAGTGTCTTGGTCCTGCTGTGTCACTTAGGCTGGAGTGCAATCACGGTTCACTGCAGCCTCCACCTCCTGGGCTCAAGGGATCCTCCTGCCTCAGCCTTCTGAGTCGTTGGGACAACAGGCATGTACCAGCACACTTGGCAAATTTTTTACATTTTTGTAAATATGGGAGTCTTGCTATGTTGCCCAGGCTAGTTTCAATCTCCTGGGCTTAAGCAATCCTCCTGACTCGGCCTCCCAGTGTTGGGATTACAGGTGTGAGCCACCATGCCTGGCCAAGGCTTTCGATTTGAAGAGAAGAAAGGGCACAATGCCAGAGAAAGCAGGTCATAAGGTTTATGCCACAAGTGGCAGATTGGGAAGAAAATGAGTGAAGAGACAGTGTACCTCACCTTATGCAAGTTTAGGGATTGGAGCCACCTGGGGTGGAGTGGGAGGAGATCAGTGGGTGGAACCAGATCAGGAGGGATCAGGTAGGCAAGGCAGAGTCAGCAACAAGAGGATCAGGGAAAGGCTGAGCATCTGCTGCCACAGTGGCCTGTGCTGGGATCCCTATGAGGCATGCCTCGCATTGTGGGGCTGTTTGGTGGTGGCTGGGCCTTCTGGTCAGGACCCTACCTGTCAAGTGTCCAACAGAAGTGACACCTGGCCAGCCCTGTCTGCTCACCCCATCCAACTACCCTCCAAAGGGACAGTGGTGATGTGGGAGGAAAAGCCGTGGCATTCCTGGTGAACTGAACAGAATAAGCCTGAGATTTCATCCTGAGGGACACAGTCGTGGCAAATCCTAAACTTTTACATACTTTTTTTTTTTTGAGACGGAGTCTCGCTCTGTTACCCAGGCTGGGGTGCAGTGGCCAGATCTCAGCTCACTGCAAGCTCCGCCTCCCGGGTTTACGCCATTCTCCTACCTCAGCCTCCCCAGTAGCTGGGACTACAGGCGCCCGCCACGGCGCCCGGCTAGTTTTTTGTATTTTTTTAGTAGAGACGGGGTTTCACCATGTTAGCCAGGATGGTCTCGATCTCCTGACCTCGTGATCCGCCCGTCTCGGCCTCCCAAAGTGCTGGGATTACAGGCTTGAGCCACCGCGCCCGGCCAACTTTTACATACTTTTAAAATGTCTTTAAAATTAAAGAATACCTTCCTCTCTTATCCTGTTACCCTGAGATAATCACTGCTAATTAGCTCAGTCCTTCCAGACATTTCTCTCTGCATCGAATATGAATTTTAATTATAAACCAGACTGGAACCTCTCTGAGACCAAGAACTACATCTTATTCTAGCACCCAGGACAATACTTGATGCAGAAAAGGCATTTGATAAATATTTGATAAAATAATTTTGAATGAAAACTGTGTCAAAATTCCAGTAGGCAAAGAAAAATAAGCTGTTTTCATTATTTCATTATTATGAATGACTTTCAGACAGCTATGTGAATTTCAGGCCGGTGGGGGATACGCTAGAATCGGAGACGGCTGGTGGGTAGGGGATTTAGAATCACTTGGATCACACTGCTAAGAAGCTCTAGGGCCTGCCAGGTCTTTCAGTGATTAAAAAATCCCAACAAGCTATCTCTTTTCTGTCTTCCTCTCTCCTTCCTTTTTTCCTTCCTTCCAATAGAGATGTTGACCAGGCTGGTCTGGAATTCCTGGCCTCAAGCAATCCTCCCACCTTGGCTTCCCAAAGTGCTAGGATTACTGGGATTGTAGGCATGAGCCACTTTGCCCCGCACCCAACATGCTTTCTAAGACCAGCCCTTCCTCTCTCAGGTAGCCAAAGGACATTTGTTAAGCAAGCTGTGGCCAGCATTGCTGTTGTTGGTTTACAAGGGGATTACAGAACACGGTCTCTATCTTTGGGGAGTGCCCCATTAGACAGTGGGGGTAGGTCATCTCTGTCCCAGTTCTGGTTCCATTTCTGAGAGTTCTCCTAACCTGTCCTCCTCTTCCTCCCTCTTCCCTGTTGCCTCCCTGTCCCCTCCTCCCACCCACCCCTCAGATCAAGGTCAGTTTCTTATCTCAGCAAGCTCTCTTAAGTCTGCCATAACTACTGTCCCAGGCTGGGCCACTCCTATCTCCTACCCAGACAACCCACCAGCCCCCACCATTTCCTGGCTTGTGTTGCCTTCCAGTCCCTTCCACTGAAGCAGCCAGAGGGAGGTGTCCACTCCTGATTCAAGCCCTTCCTTAGCTCCGCATGGCCTGGGGTGGAGTCCAGCCTTCTGGGGCAAAAATTTAGGGCTTCCCGGGTCTGGCCCTGGCCTCTTCCTCTGTGTCCTGGGCTATTCCCATGCCTGGGAAGCAGAGACCCTGGACGACTGGTCCTGTTTGTCTCATCAGGAGCTTCCTGGAGGCTGTGTGGGCTGGAGCAGTAAGCCCCAGGCTGGGCTGGGCTGTGCTTGACTGAGCTGCAGAGGTCTGGCCTGGACACCTGCTGCCCCCACCCCTGGTTTTTTGCCCCCCATTCACTTTCCAGCTCTTCCTTGTACCACCCCCTCAGCCCAAGCCTCATCAAATGCAGACTCTCCAGGCAGAAAGGGACCCTCCCTGTCACTGTTCCTGTAGGGAAACTGCTCAAGGTCACAGAGCAGGTCAGAGGCTGCCTGGGTAGGGTGAGAACACCCAGACCAAGCCTCTTTCCTGTGCTTCAGGGAAGACCAGGCAGGGTCTCCACAGTCCCAGAGGGAGGAAGGCGAGGTGCGTGCCCTCCTCTGGCTGCGCCTTGGAAACAGTTGGTCTCTGGGCTGCCCTCCTTCAAGCCTCCCTTCTCCACTTGGGGTGCTTTGATTCCTGGCTGTTCTGTGTGCCTGCTTTGCCATGAGGCCTCAGTGCCTATGGTTGGATCATTAATTCTGGAGTGAGTGGGAGGTGCAAAAGGGACCCAGTTTAGAAAAAATGGGCTTGATAGAAAGGCCATAATCTGCCACCTGCTGGTTGGATTCAAGTTTCTACAAACTCCTGGTCTTTGAATCTTGCTGTCATCACTGTGACCTTGAAATCCAAGATCTCTGCTCAGTGTCCCTACCTCCCTCCTCTCACTCAAGACCCACCGTCTTTCGTTGTTCCCATGTCCCCTTCACTGGATCCATTCTCCTGATTCACACCTGCATCCCAATCCCAGGGGGATTTGCACATGGAGATGGTTCTGGCAAGGGCAATGCTTAACCCAAAGAAACTGTGTGCTAATGGAGGGGATTCTGGGCAGCGTGACAAGCCAGATGCAAGGGAGGGGCTCTGGGACAGGAGCTTGCTAGAACTCCTTTCACCCGATCTCTAGACACTCACCTTCTTTCTCTGAGTAAGACTGACCCATTTGTGCTTGTTACTGAATTAAAATTCCAAGGAAAGACAGGCTGCAGGTTGTTCCCAAATAGGAAACACACATACACAGAGAATGAGGAGCCTCTGCCAACATCCCAGGCAGGCCTCTTCCCCTCCCTGCACCATAGCGCTACAGTCCCTGTGCAGGCTGACCAGGGGGAGGAGAAGGATCTGGTAATGTTTCCTGTGGCCAAGGTAAGTGCCTCTGCTCCAGGCAGCCCCCATCACGGCAGCCCTTCCAAGCAGGAAGGCTGGGGGGCGGGGGCCTGGAGGTGGGAGTGTTTTCAACATGAAGTCATTTCCCACAGTGAAGAAGCAGCCACGTTCTGCACGGTCCACTGGCAGTCTGGGATGTTTGCCCAGCACCAGGAGAGAGTCTAAAAATGCCCAAGCCCATCTTGGGATCTCAGGAGGCTGGCTGGAAGACAACCCAGGAGTTGTTCAATCCCAGAACAAACTGCCCACTCCACCCTGAACCCAGCCTGGGGTGAAGCTCTTCCCAGCCTCCAAGGGCCCCAGGTCCTGCTGGATGATACGATGTCTATACATAGATCACTGACTGGAGCCCCTCAAGAGCAGGGCTTGTTCTTTCTCACATCATGGTTCCCAGCACCTGGTCCTAAATAGATGCAGCTACTTGGTATGTGTTAAACTGAGTTGAAAATTCGATTAGGTGTCGGGGTGGGATAAAGAGTTGTAGGCACGCGCAGAAGGATACTCTTGCTGATGGTAAAGGCATTAGGGACATCTCCATAGAACAGAAGGGTCTGAAGTTTAGCCTAAGATATCCTTACTTGGGGAAAAGAAGGGAGCAGACACCTGGTAGGGAGCGTGGCAGTGAGTACAGGTTCAAAGAGCCATGAACGGCATTCTCCTACATCATTATGATAATTAAAGCAATGTGTTGGACTAGGCAGTGTAATTGGCAATGTGTAACTGGCAGAGGGGCCAGTGTAACAGACTAGGCGTGGAATATATAACATATGAAGAAATTAAGGATACACAGCCAGCCAATGGGGAATTGATGAGTTAATCAACAAATGCAGTTGGGAAAATGGGCTAGTGGGGAGACAGAAAGCAAGTTCGAGCCCGACCTTAGACAGTGTACCATAATAAATAATGATAAACAGCTGCCCCGTTGGGCTCAGAATCGGAGATTAGGTGGGACAGAGGTACATATGAGACAGATCACCTTATCTATTCACCTGTTCCCTGAGCCCCAGCAAAAGTGATTTTCTGCACCCAAGTCCTGTAGGAAGCCGTTCTTTGCTTCTCTTTTCCCAATAAATGTCTTTTTTATTTTATTTATTTATTTAATTTTTATCACTCGTGCTAGACAATGGGTGGTCTTGGGGATTTGTCCCATCCTCTCAACTGCTGGTATAATGGAAACCTAGGATGACACACCAGGAAGGGACCCTAGAAATTGTCCCATTGCCTCATTTTATAGATGGAGAAAATGGGGCCCAGGGAGAAAAAAAAGCCTTACTCAATGTTGCACAACTAGTTGAGGGCAGGGCCAGGCCTGGACCACCCCTTCCCTGTGATCCTGCCCACTGTTCCTCTGCAGCCCTTTATCCTTTCCTCCTCACCCCTTTTCTAAGGCCCACACTGCTTTCCTCTGGCTCTTCTGAGTTTCCTGTGGTGTCCACACTGCCGGGTGCCTGTTCACTCTGCAGCCTGACAACTCTTATTTAAGATAAACTTGGACTACTGAGACAGTGAGGATGTCCAGCATCCCTGGTCTCAGAATGGGCCCCGGCCACCCTCCCAGAACAGACTCTGCCCAGCTCTGAGTCTGGCTGGGGACGGGGAACACAGACCTTCTCTGGCTCTGGCTCAGAAGATCCAGTCCCTGTGTATTTCCCCCACTACACTGGCTGAGTGACCTTGAACATGTCACCACTTTAGGCCTGACTGCTTTTCTTGAAAACAGGAATAATCGGACCTACCATTTAGAGCTGCTGTGAAGATCAAAGGAGTCAAGTGTGTGGAATCCTGCCTGATACACTGCAAGGCACCATTCCAGTGTAGAGTGTTGGTCTCACCCAGACCCCAACACGGGGCAGCATCTATTGAATAGTGGTAGAACAGTGGTTCTTAACCGGGAGGTGATTCTGACACCCCAGGAGACATTGGGCAACATCTGGGGACATTTTTGGTTGTCTCAGTTGGATAGGGGTTGCTATGACATCTGATTGTTGAAGGCCAGGGATACTGCTAAATATCTTACAATGTACAGGGCAGCGCCCACAGCAAAGAATTATTCGCCCCAAATGTCAATAGTGCTGAGATAAATGAAAGTGTGAAATTATATCTGTAGGTACAGACGTGGGTTGTCATTCCAGAAAGGCAAAGGAGCTGTGGGTGGGGAGCTGACCATCAAGGTACCATGGTGACCAAGAACAGGAACCACCGGGGTTAAATGAGACGGCTATGCCCAGGTTTCATAAGTTGAAAACATTTTATTTCAATTCTATCCTTGGGAGGCAGCATAAATAATCACAGAAGACCACAAAGGTCATTGGGGAAGAAAAAAAAAAGCTCCAGAAATGTGGGGAGGAGGAGATGAGTGCTGACACTGTCTAGCTGTGGGGTACGGGGTGAGGAGGCCCTACTGTAGCTGGCTGGGAGGATGGAGGTTCTTAGAGGAAAGGCCCAGCTCACCTGGAGGGGCTTGGGTAGCCCTGGCCTCTGTGGATGGGATTTTCCATAGGGCGGCCACGGGAAAAGCAGGTATGGCGTATAATGCATCTAGTAGATCCTAGCTAATGAAAGAAAAGAGTGGACACCCATTTCTCGATTTCCAGATCTCACCCCAAACTGTGACTCTTCTGAGAACAGTGTTTATAAACTCTTTGTGGGTAGTGGGAAATGAAAGGAGGAAAAAAGAAGGAATAAAAGAAAATGTGTACAAGATCAAATGAAACGTGACATCTCAGAGCTGCGTGACCTTGGGCCACTTCTCTCGGTTTCCTCATCTGCAGAAGGGAGTAGATGTGAGGCTCAATGAGATCCTATGTGTCAAAGGACTGCAGAAACTTTAAAGTGCTATACGGATGCAAGTGGCTGTGGTCATTCTACGTGCATAAGGCTGAAAGTGGCTGAGATAGTGGTGCTGAGACACACGCAGAGCATCCCTAGAAGCCATCAGACCCTGGTCTGCCTTCCCCAGGGCCAAGCTCCACCCTTCTCAGCCTCAGCTTCCAGGAGGACGAGGCCTCATCTCAGATGGAGTACCCTGGGGAGGGTGGTGGTGACAACCAAGGGTGGGGACCTGAAGGATCTAGGGGCACAGCGTGAGGGGCCTCAACTGGGCAGTGTGGCACATCGGCACTACTGGTGCTGGGTAGACGGTAGCAGTGGCTTCCAGTTCTCATTCTCCGCAGAGACTTGGGCACTGGTGAAGCCTATAATGGGATTGGCATCTTGATGCAGTGGGAAAGGCCCTGGCCTTGGGGTCTGAACACCCAGGGTCCTGGCTGTGGGTCCATTGTCGACCTGCTGGGTGACTTCATAAGTCACTTCCCCATTGTAACCCTCAGTTCTGTCATTTGTCAAATGGGGACACTAATCCCTACCCTGCCGGGCTCACAAATTGAACGGGAAAAGGGTGCGCAAGAGCTTTGAAGAGAATCATGGGGAAGGCAAGGGGTCATTATGGCCTTGGAGAGCAATCCTCTGAATTCCCTGAAGACAAGAGGGTGGGAAGGGAAGAGACGGAAAGAAGCCGGGCCGCTCGCTGCCCTCGTCGGGTGAGGCAGGCTTCTGGGGCTGCTGGGGGAAGAAGGGGTGGGACGAAAGAGGGATCACTGCAGCCTGCAGTCCAGCACTTACGCTGTGGTACCTTCAGTGATGCTGAGAGCTCCAGGTGGGAGTGCTGAGATGTCCTGGCAGCCCCCTTCACAGGGGAGAAGTCCAAGTTCTAAGTCTAGCTGAGATCCCGCTTCCCCCTTTGCTTCTTGGTCCACTGAGATACAGCCCCCGTCAACCCCAGAGTCTGTGGTCTTCACCCAGCTGAGGGGAAGCCTGGGTCCTGGGGTGGCAGGGAAAGGGGCTGCCGGCGGGGGTCTCCAGGAGAAGCTGGGGACTTTTATTAGCATGAGGTCAGGAGGTCAGAGGTTGGCTTCCAGTTCTTGAGGTGGTAGGCGGGGGTCCTCAGGCTGGCCCCCTCTCCTGTCCTGGCTCTGTCTCTGGGGTCACTGGTAAGGGAGAAGTTAAGGGACGAGTAGAAACGACGGAGAGATCGGCTTAGAAAACAGCCCAGCTGCGGAGCTAACAGTTCTTGGGGCTGTTGCGCAAGTTTTTCAGTTCCAGCTGGAGCTGCCGAATGCGGATGTCCTTCTGGGACAGCTCTTCTTTCAACCGTCGAATCTCATCCTGCTGCCGGAAGAACATTCGAAGGAGCTGGGGTGGAGGAAGAGAGGGGGCCAAGGAGGGCCCAGGAGAGAGCAGGTGAGACAAGGATTTCCCAGGTGAGTCTCCAGTTGCCTACTGCCCGTGCCCTCACATTCCCCCAGGCCTCCCACTGCTTGATCCACTTATTCTCCTCAGCCACTCATCACCACCGCACCTCTCCCATCTCTAGCTCAGTGCACAGCTCTTACTTTCCCTTGTGAGGCAGGAAACAAACAAAATCTGCGTCATTAACTGATTCAGGATCACTGAAAAAGGAGTGACCAAACAGTCCCGTTTTCCAAATATCCCAAGCTTGTCCCTTTCTGGGTCCTAACCTAATGCTTTTCTTTACCATTGTATTAATAGATGTATTAATTATTACATCTATAATAATATATAATAATAGATGTACAATAATATATAATAATAGATGTATAATAATACATAATAATAGATGCATTATTACATGTATTACATTATTATTGATAATTTACGTATTTATTTATTTTTGAGACAAAGTCTCACTTTGTCGTCCAGGCTGTAGTGCGGTGGCGTGATTTTGGCTCACTGCAACCTCCATCTCCTGGGTTCAAACGATTCTCCTGCCTCAGCCTCCCGAGTAGCTGGGATTACAGGCATGCACCACCATGCCTGGCTAATTTTTGTATTTTTAGTAGAGACTGGGTTTCACCATGTTGGCCAGGCTGGTCTCAAACTCCTGACCTCAAGTGATCCGCAAGCCTCAGCCTCCCAAAGTGCTGGGATTATAGGTGTAAGCTACCGCGCCTGGCTTGTGTTGATAATTTAGAACTTTCTAAAATGCTTTGTATTGTTCTCTTCTTAAGGAGGCTCAGGATGCAGAATGGAATCTAGCTTTTTTCCTACTGATGAGGAACTATGACAAGAATACCAAAGTTTGCACTGGTCAGGGATTCATGTACAGCTATCTTGGCAGATCTTCACCCCAACGACTCTCTAGCTTAACCTGCCTCCATTTCTCCTGTAAAACTTATTGACAGATGTCCACAAAACGCTGAGCCCTGGAAAGCAGCAGGCTCCTTGCGGCTCCTCTGCACACCTGAGTTGAATGTTACCCACAGTCAATTGTGTTTGGCCTCAAACTTTCTGGTGTGAATTACATTGTTATTGTAATTGCATAATTTAATGAAATATGATAAAAATTGATGAAATGAGCACAAAAACAGAGTTGTTGTTTCTATAAAAACTTAATTAAATGCTTTAGAAAATCTTGATAAAGGTGATGCTAAAAAAAATTGCAGCTGAATTAGGTGTGGAAGATGTAGCCCTAAAAGACTGGAGAATATTCTATATCTTGGCTGATGGTGGCTGCATGACTGCGTGTGTTTGTCAAAACTCTGAAACCGACACACTACAGAGGATGAATTTTACCATAGGCAAATTATACCTCAATGTCTCAAAAAAAGATGAGGGAAAACACTGTAAAAACTAGGACTTTGCTTTCAGATGGACTTTAAATTATTTTTCTACCTAAAAGAAATGGAAACCGGAAATGGGAGTTAAGGTGTGATTTGTGCGAAATACATTGCAGATTCCAACCAGGGAGGACCTCCTTGAAGAAAAGATCTTGGTCCTGCATCACAATATGCTAAATGAATGTATATGTTTTATTTTTATTATTTATTTACTTATTTATTTGTTTGTTTGCTTGTTTTTGAGACAGAGTCTTGCTCTGTCACCCAGGCTGGAGTGCAGTGGCACGATCTCGGCTCACTCCAACCTCCGCCTCCAGGTTCAAGGGATTCTTCTGCTTTAGCCTCCGGAGTAGCTGAGATTACAGGTGTGTGCCACCACGCCTGGCTAATTTTTGTGTTTTTAGTAGAGACGGGGTTTCACCATGTTGGCCAGGCTGGTGTTGAATTATTGGCCTTAAGTGATCCACCCTCCTCAACCTCCCAAGGTGCTGGGATTACAGGTGTAAGCCATCACCCCTGCCTACTTTTATTTTTTAGGGATAGAGTCTTGCCACGTTGCCCAGGCTGGACTCAAACTCCTGGGCTCAAGCGATCCTCTCACCTGAGCCTCCTGAGTAGCTGGGACTAGAGGGGTGCCACTGAACCTGGCATGTTTTATGTTTAAAACAAAAATAAATGGTTGAAAGAATGTATTGACCAGGCATGGTGGCTCATGCCTGTAATCTCAGCATTTTAGAAGGCCAAGGTGGGTGGATCACGAGGTCAAGGGTTCAAGACCAGCCTGGCCAAGATGGTGAAACCTTGTCTCTACCAAAAATATAAAAATTAGCCGGGTGTGGGGGCAGGCGCCTGTAACCCCAGCTACTCAGGAGGCTGAAGCAAAGAATTGCTTGAACCCAGGAGGTGGAGGTTGCAGTGAGCCGAGATCATGCCACTGCACTCCAGCCTGGGCAACAAAGTGAGACTCCATCCCAAAACAAAACAAAACAACAACAACAACAAAAACGAATGTATCTATCGGCTGGGTGCCGTGGCTCACACCTGTAATCCCAGCACTTTGAGAGGCTGAGGGAGGTGGATCACCTGAGGTCAGGTGTTCGAGACCAGCCTGCTCAACATGGTGAACCCTTGTCTCTACTGAAAATACAAAAATTAGCCGGGCATGGTGGTGGGTGCCTGTAGTCGCAGCTACTTGGGAGGCTGAGGCAGAAGAATTGCTTGAACCTGGGAGGTGGAGGTTGCAGTGAGTCAAGATTGCACCATTGTACCACAGCCTGGGTGACAGAGCAAGATTCTGTCTCAAAAAAAAAAAAAAAAAAAAAATGTATGTATCATTTTTAAGATTCTCTCCCTTTTTTTTTTTTTTTTTGAGACTCCTGGGTTCAAGTGATTCTCCTGCCTCAGCCTCCCAAGTAGCTGTGATTACAGGCGTGCGCCACCACGCCTGGCTAATTTTGTATTTTTAATAGAGACAGGGTTTCACCGTGTTGGTTAGGCTGGTCTCGAACTCTTAACCTCAGGCGATCTGCACGCCTCAGCCTCCCAAAGTGCTGGGATTACAGGCGTGAGCCACTGCGCCCGGCCATAATTCCCTCCTTTAACTAACTTAAAAAACATATTTTTTGTTAACTAACAAACCACCAGTCCCAGTTACATCTGTTCAGAGGTATGACATACTATTTGCCTTTGCACTAAATGACTCTACACACTCTTGTGTCTTCCAAGTTCTCAACATTTCTTTGCATTGTTTTTTGGTCCACTTTTGTCAAAAAAAACACGTTAGTGAGGTATAATTCACACACCCTAAAATTCACTCATTTTAAGCATACGATTCAGCGATTTTTAGTAAAGTTACTGAGTTGTACAACTGTAGGTCTTTTCTGTTGCATCAAGCTGTGAGTTGTTTCCTCACACTTAGATCAATGTGTCCACCTTTGACAGCCGCACTTTCTAATTGGCTGCTTCCAAACTGCCGTGATGATTAAAACTATGGATAAAGCCAGAGTCAGCAGGTTTTGAGAAAACTTCTTCCCAGAGAGGAAGATGCACAGCTTTGGTGTAGATTGTGGCATCTGTTTTGTCTGCTCTGAGACCCTTTAAGGTTTTCCTCCAGGTTCTCAGTTCTGATTCACATAGGCAAATCTACGGCGAAATACTGTTTGATTTAACTACTACTGAACCCCGCCTTCTCCAGACCCAGTGCCAGAACTGAGTTCAGGCCCTTGTTATTGCCCTCCTGGGCTATCACAGTGACCCCGTGTCTCTATCTTCAACAAGTAGGGTTCTTTTAAAAACAAGAAAACAGCTGGGCGCAGTGTCTCATGACTGTAATCCCAGCACTTTGGGAGGCGAAAGTGGAAGGACTGCTTGAGCCCAGGAGTTTAAGACCAGCCTGTGCAATATAGTAAGACCCTGTCTCTACAAAAATGTTTAAAATCAAATTAGTTGGGCATGGTGGTACACGCCTCTAGTCCCAGCTACTCGGAAGTCTAAGGAGGGATTATTGCTTGAGCCTAGGAGATTGAGGCTGTAGTGAGCTATGATCGTGCCAGAGCACTCCAGTCTGGGAGACAGGGCAGGACCCTGTCTCTAAAACATAAATAAATAAATACAAGAAAAAACTTAAAACATTTTTTAAATGAAAAATGTTATATATATATTAATAGAAAGTATAGCACCATGAACCCCCAAGTACCCATCACTCAGCTTTAGTCTCCGCCTCCTGGGTTCAAGTGATTCTCCTGCCCCAGCCTCCTGAGTACCTGGGATTGCAGGCATGCACCACCATGCCTGGCTAATTTTTGTATTTTTAGTAGAGACAGGGTTTCACCATGTTGACCAGGCAGATCTTGAACTCCTGACCTCAGGCGATCCACCCACCTTGGCCTCCCAAAGTGCTGGGATTACAAGCATGAGCTACCGCGCCCAGCCTGTGGGACCATTCTTACTTCATCTCTACTACCACCCACCTCCCCTGCACTACTTTCCTCAGGGGTTATTTTAAAGCAAATCCCATTTATCACATCATTTCATCCAGCCCTGAATATCCCTCTACAATGGTATACAAGCATATTTTACGGCCATTATCAAGTTACCTGCCAATCTCCCTCTTAAGACTGTGAGGTTCCAGAGGTCAAGAAGGGTCTTATTTTTATTAATAATAGTGATAATGGGCCAGGCGTGGTGGCTCACATCTGTAATCCCAGCACTTTGGGAGGCCAAGGCGGATCACCTAACGTCAGGAGTTCAAGACCAACCTCACAAACATGGTGAAACCCCATCTCTACCAAAAATACAAAAATTAGCTGGGCATGGTGGTGCACGCCTGTAATCCCAGCTACTCGGGAGGTTGGGGCAGGAGAATCACTTGAACCTGGGAGGTGGAGGTTGCAGTGAGCTGAGATTGTGCCACTGAGCTCCAGCCTGGGCAACAGAGTGAGACTCCTTCTCAAAAAAAAAAAAAAAAAAATAGTGATAACATAAGTTGGTGGTATAGGCAGCATCTAATTTAAGATGGCTTCCATGTTATTCCCTCTCCTCAAACATGGGCTGGCCCTAATAGATTGCTTCAAATGAACAGAATAGGGCAGAAGTAGTGGGATACCATTTCCAAGATTAGGTGACAGAAAGACTGGCTTCCATCTTGGGTGCCCTCTCTTGCTCTTCTGCTCACACACCCTGTTGTGAGCTGCCTTATGGAGGAGTCCACATGGCAGGGACCTGAGGGAAGTTCCAGCCAACAGCCCAAGGAGGAACTGAGGCCCTCAGTCCAATAGCCCCTGAGGACATGAATCCCAGCAGCAACCACATGAGTGAACTTGGAAGTAGATCCTTCCACAATTGAGCCTTCAGATGTGATTCCAGCCCCAGTGGACAGTGTAACTGTACCCTCATGAGAGACTTCAGCCATGGGCATGCAAAGAAACTGTGGGCTCATAAGTATTTGTGGGTTTAGGCCATTAAGTTCTAGGGTAATTTGTTACACAGCAGTAGATAGCTGATACAGTTGACCTTTTCCTTTGAGCACTTAATATGAGCCAGGAAGAGTGCTAGACACTTATGAATTATCTCTTTAATGCTCATAGCATTCCAAATCCCTATTTTATCACAAGGAAATAGACTTATAAAGATCAGTAAACTTGCTCAGTCACAGCCAGGAAATGGCAAAACCAGGATTCAAGTGCAGGTGGGGTCATGCAGCCATCTCCATTTCAGTTATATCATGCCTTATGTCTGGCACACAGTAGGCATCCTGTGAACCCCACCCAGCTGAGCTAAACCATGTTGGCATCAGGGAATGGGGGTGTGGGCTGGAAGAATATACCACTGGGGGACACGGACAAGACCCAGTCGAGCTGCCCCGAAAGAGCTTGCTCCCATTCCAAGTGGTACAAAGAGCACCTTTATGGCCGGGCGTGGTGGCTCACGCCTGTAATCCCAGCACTTTGGGAGGCCAAGGGGGGCGGATCACGAGGTCAGGAGATTGAGACCATCCTGGCTAACATGGTGAAACCCCGTCTCTACTAAAAAAAGACAAAAAAATTAGCGGTGCAGTGGTGGGTGCCTGTAGTCCCAGCTACTCGGGAGGCTGAGGCAGGAGAATGGCATGAACCCAGGAGGAGGAGCTTGCAGTGAGCCGAGATCGTGCCACTGCACTCCAGCCTGGGCAATAGAGCGAGATTCTGTCTCAAAAAAAAAAAAAAAAGAGCACCTTCATAAACGCCCAGTCTCTTCCACAAAGACTGGAAGTGTCAGACCCCAGCACTGCTGCAACGCCAGTGAGGGAGGCAGGGCTGTGATACACGAGGCCAGGCTTGCCCTATTAGTCAGGAATTTATAACTTCTGGAACACCAAATGACAGCAACATTCTGAAATGAATTCATGAGGAGATGCATAACTCTAGGAAAATGTGAATTTGAGGTGTGGGGGTGGTGTGGGGAACCGATCTCCAGACATCCCAGCTTCTATTTATCGGGGTCAGAGGCATCAGAAACCAGTATCAGGCTACTTATGGTATTTGTCACAGAAAGAAAAATGTCTCAGAATGGAACTGGCTTAAAGGCCTGAAGCCCGTAACTGAAATGTAAAGGTCTTGTTCTTCTAGGGCCTGTGGAGGTAATAACTTACATTCCTTACCTCATTCTCTGTCCTGGGTGGGACATTTTCTAATAAATCTATTCCGTTGACCACAACACTCTTCTTTTCTTTGATGGGAGCCTTAAATACCATTTTTGAGGACTTCTTATAGCCTTCTTTCAAAGACATCAGCACGGGATCTAAAGAAGGCAAGGGAAATGCTCTCACTGATGATCCCATGGGCTGTCAGGTGATGGTCCAGCAGGCTGGGTGGGAGGGAATTTCAAGCAGGGTGATAGGCAAGGGGAACTGGGGCAAGCTGCGCTGAAGGCAAAGGCTGCAGCCCTCCTGTGCTCTGTGGAGTCCCCTGCTGTGGTACCTCGGTTGATGCCTCCCAGCCATTCATCCGGGGTCAGTGCTGGCTCCGTGCCTGGTGTCATTGGGTAAATGTCTTCCTGGTAGGAATCTGACTGCAGTGGGAGGAGCAGAAGAGAGGACAGATGGGGGGCTGCTAGAAAAGCCCCTACTCTTCAGTCAGACTCTTCTCACTGATCTCCAATCACGCTACCTGCTCTCCTGCTGCTATGCCTTTGCACTGTGTCTCCCTCCTGGAACTACCCGCCTGCACTCAAACCCAACTGTCCCGTCTGAGAATGCTCCTCACCCCAAATTGGGTTTGAAGACCCCAGTCCACAGCACATCTCTCACCTGGGTTTCTCCAGGGTCATGGTCAGTGGTGAGCAGGCTAGGATGTGATGCAGGCCCCCCTCCCGGAGCCCAGCCCAGCCCCACTTACCCTCCGGGGCACGATCATGGAGATGGGCTCGATGAGGCCCTTGAGAGTCACCAGCTTGTAGAAGCGGAACACCTCGCAGGCTGACACATCCAGCCCGTGCTTGGGCATGACCCCTGTAACAGGCACACATGTGGCTCCATGGGGTACCAGAAACTGCCTCTCAGTGACATCACCCCATGATGTTCTGGGCCGGGGGAAGACTGAGGAATGTACTTAGGTTTGGAGGCAACGGCCCATGCAGAGGGCAGAGGGTGGCCCGGGGCTTCTTCAATCAGTCTCTGTCTCTGGATGGTCACTTCTCAAGCTCTTTGGGCCAGACCTGCCTCACCACAGTGCACGCTTTATACTTGGACCCCTCAGAATTGGAAGAGGTCTGGATGCAGCCTGAGATTGCTGTTCTGTTCTATGTCTCCTAGAACCAACGATGTGTGCACATGTTGCCTGTGTGGGTTCACTTGCCACGTGTCCCTAACAGCTGCCTCTGCTGAACATCTATCATGGGGACGAGGTTGCAGTGCGGCACGAGGAGCACAGTTCTAGCTAGGGGTGGACCAACGGGGTTTGAATCCTGACTCTGTCCCCTTTCCATCTGGGAGTCCTTTGGCAAGTCACAACTCTCTGAGCTTCTAGTTCCTTGGCTAGTTCGAGGAGGACAGCAGTGGCCCCACATGAGGTGGTCAGGAGAATATGTGCCAAGATACTCATTAACTGCCTGGCACCGTGACGAGCACAGACAACATTAGTTTCTTTCCCTGTATTGTGAATATGAGTTAAGGCTCTGCCTCTCCTCCACTGGGCTGGAAGCCTGCTCTTCCAGATAAAGGACTTCCAGGAGCTGGAGGGAAGGGGTGAAATGGTTTCCCAAATGGGATTAAGAGTCAGCAGATTCGGTCTGAGTTCTGCCTCTGCTACTCAGCAGGTAAGACCTGCCTCTGGTGAGCTGCTTAATTTGTCTGAGTCTATAATAAGTGCCTAGGTCACAGCAAACGCTCAATAGTGGTCACAGGTGAGGAGGATGAGGATGAGGATGAGGTGAGTCATTCTGAGTCCTTCCTCCTTCTTTCCTCTCCACCCCTCCATATCGGATACCCTAGCAAGTCCTGCTGACATTACTATCTAAACATCTGGATTCATCCTGTTCTCCCTGTCTTCCTCCTGTCCACCTATTATCCTCTCTTGCCTAAAAGTCTACAACTGCTTCCTAACTGGTTGCCCTGCCTTCCTCCTGCCCCTCCCAAATCCATTCTCTCTACTGAAGTCAGAGAATTTTTTTTTTTTTTTTTTTTTTTTGACAGAGTCTGGCTCTGTTGCCCAGGTTGGAGTGCAGTGGTGTGATCTCAGGTCACTGCAACTTCTGCCTCCCAGGTTCAAGTGATCCTCCTGCCTTGGCCTCCCGAGTAGCCAGGATTACAGGGGTGTATCACCACACCCAGGTAATTTTTGTATTTTTAGTGACAGGGTTTAGAGACAGGGTTTCACCATGTTGGCCAGGTTGGTCTCGAACTCCTGACCTCAGGTGATCCACCTGCCTCAGCCTCCCAAACTGCTAGGATTACAGGCGTAAGTCACCACACCTGGCTGCCAGAGCAATCTTAACTAACATTTCAGATCACATCATGTCGTCTCATCTCCCACTCAAGAAAAAGAACCGTCCCCACAATGATTTCCTAATCAAATGCAAACTGCTTTCCCAGGCTAATGCATCCCATGGATTCAGCCCCTGCCCACCTCTCCAACGGTCTCCTAACACCCTATCCCCATCTCCTGCTACATCACAGAGTCTACACCATGCTCAGCCACACTGACCTCCTTTCTGTTCCTAGAACATGTCAGGCTCATTCTGGCCACAGAGCCTTTGCACTAACCATTTCCCCTGCTGGGACTGCTCTTTCTCCTTCCTATCTTTCAGAGCTCAACCTAAAATATCATCACAGAGAGGCCTTCCCTGATCACCTGTGTAAAGTAGCCCCCAGTCACTCTCTGTTCTAGTACCCCATTTGACTCTCTGCCTAGAACTCATCCCCACACAACATTTTTCTTATTTGTTTACTGCCTGTCTCCTGCTCAGTGGAATGTGATCCCCATGAGAGTAAGGCCATGTTCTATTTGCCACTGATCTTTGTGCAAGGTCTGGTACACAGTTGGAACTCAATAACTGTTTGTTGAACAGCTATGTGAAGGAGCAGGAGGAGTCAAATGCTTTGTCAGGTGCCTTGCACATATGGTCTCTAAGCCTTACATTAGCCGGTCAAGGAAGGTTTGATTATCCCCATTTTACAGATGAGGAAACTGAGACTTAGAGGGATTAAGTGCACAGCTGAGCCAGAATGTAAACCCAGGTCTGACTCCAAAGTTCAGGCTGATTTTTATACTATTTGATGCAGGAGTGACAGTGAAGGAGGTGGGGATGACAGAGTTGGGGAAGGGTAAAGTTGATGGAATGGTGATTAGGACTTTGGACATCTCTTGGCTTCCACTTTGCTGTTGCTCACTGGAGTGGGCTGTCAGGCTCTTTCAGCCCTGATGGAAGCTGGCCCTCAGGCCCTGTCCATAATACCAGACCCACAGGAAAGCAAACTGGACTCAAGCTCCAAGGAGGATCACCGCAGAGGTGGGAACGGGAGGTCCCTGAAAATAGGTGTTTCACTGGGTGATTTGGACCCCAAATGTAGAATTGCTGAATCATATGCATTACCAGGTTAGTTGAAAGGATGGAAAATTGGTTGTAAGACTTTTAGTGGTGGGAGAATGTGGGTTCTCACTCACTACACCCTGTCAGTCCCGGAGCCCTCTCTGTGTTTCTGCCTGAGAGCCTAGGGAGCTTGGGGCTGCAGTCATGGGAACACCTGGAACTTCTTCCTGCCCTATCAGGCAGACAGAGCTGCTGCTGGGGTCTGGGAGTCCCGGCTTCCTAGAGGCTCAGGAAGGGACTTGTGCCCAGACCCCGCTCTGACCTTTAGTTACTGGACTACTTCCCACCATCGTCATAGCCACTGTGGGCTTCAGGCTCCCCATCTGCGATCAGGAGTGCAGACGCAGAGCACATGCTGGCAAGCTGCTACTGATGGTGGATGTGAGCGCGCTGTGGTGACAGCACCGGTCCAGTGGGCAGTGACAGCTGCAGCAGGGCCAGCTCTTGCAGTTTCTGTTCCAACTTGCACGTGTGCTGTGGCCTTCTGAGTCGGATTTTCCATTTAAGGGAGGGGGTGACCCATGGGCCAGATGTCCTCCCGTGCACGAGCACACCAGCCGTGGCAGCCTGGGGGCCCCTTACCTAGGCCTTTCTGCGGGGCTGGGGAGCGGAACTCCATGAGGTAACTCAGGTAGGGCTTCTCAGTGCTGATCTCGTAGTACCGGATGTTTCCATCACCCTGGGGTCAGGAGAGATGGAGGTGAGGAAGGTGGCAGGTAGGGAGGGCAGAGCAGGGCCTGGTCCCAGGAGCCAGCTGAAGACAGCTTTCCCCTGTGCTTCATGGGTGGTTAAAAAGAAACAAGGAAACCTGGCTTCTAGGCGCCTAGTGGGTGCACCACAGTGGACTCACTGCGGGTGGAGGTGGAGGTGGATGGGCTGATGTGAGTGTGTGTGTGTAGACAGCCTTTCAGATAAACAAAGTTATATTCACCGAGGATCTCCTGGTGGGTATCTCAAATTCCATCATTCATCACTGACTACACTGCAGGCTCTGATCTTTACTCCAATGTAAAACCCACTCCAGCTCACCTTTGAAGGAATTCTTGGTAGCAGACACTTGAGTAAGAATGGGTGTCAGACTTGAGGGCAGGTGTGAATGGGAGAGGTGAGGCCCAGGAACTTGGGTCGGGTCAGGGAACACCAGAGAGGTTAGGCTGGCTATTCTCAAGGGGCGGGGGGCAGTTGCGGGGGTGCAATGAAGGCAGGGCTCTCCCACAGGTTGCCCCGGGCCCTCCCCCGCCTCCTACTACCTTTCCAGCCAGGTAGAGCATGTGGGTGTCAGCATCATAGAAGGGGAACAGGAGGCCAGAGAGCCCATCAATTTCCTCTTCGATCAGGGGCATGGACAGGTCCTCCTGAGGGAGAGGAGCTAGTCTCAGCCTCTCTCTGCAGGCAGGGTGGCATGCCCCTCCCCAAATCCCAGCAAGGCCTCTTAGGACGGCAACTACTTTATGTTAAGACCTCCCCTAGATGTTAAAAAGCCCGTCCTATGGGTGGTGGCAAGACTGACTTTGTTGTCACGAAAAGCAGCCAGGGGCAGCGGAAAGGGTCGTACAAACAGGAGGCAAGGGACTTGTTCTCATTGTGCCCAAACGTGCTACTTGCTATGTGTCCCCAGGTAAGTCTCTTGATCTCTCTGGAGCTCAGCCCCCACTCTGGAAAAAGAGGGTGAACATCTTGCAGGTGTGGCCGACATTGTCCCTTGAAGCCTCTGTACCCAAGCTCGGCCTCTCTCTGTCTGATTTCTCCGCTGGGAATGCTATGAGAAGCTGGTGTGCGGGCCCAGGCTCCTGACTTTCTGAGGAAGTGACCTCTGAGGCAATGACGCTTCCTTTAGCCCAAACCCAGCAGGTCTCCCCGTGGCTGACCTGGTCCCAGAGGGCAATCTGTCTTGTGTTCCACCTGGAGACCCCTGTCGTGAGAAGCCGCTTCATGTTCCCCAGGAATACCACCCGGTTCACTCTGTGGTTTTTGCAGTTGGCCTCCTAGTAGGAACAGAGGGAAGTGGTGAGCCAGGGTCCTCAACATGTGGGTTCTGCAGTGGGATGAATAGTGGCACTGAAAAGATACACTCATGTTCTCAGCCCTGGCCCCTGCAATTGTTTCCTTATTTGGAAAAGGGTCCTGGCAGATGTGGTTAAGCTAAGGATTTGGAGATGAGATTACCCTGGATTATCCAGGTGGATCCTGGGTTCCATCATGAGGGTCCTTGTGGGAGAGAGGTAAGATTACACAGACACACAGGGGAGAAGGTGTGTGACCCTGGAGGCGGAGACTGGAGTGATGTGGCCACCAGCCACGGGAGCCAGCAACCTCCAGAAGAGGCAAGGAATGGGTTTTCTCCTAGAGCATCTTTAGGGAGTACAGCCCTGCTGCCACCTCGATGTGGGACATCTGGCCTCTGGAACGGTGAGAGAATACACTTCTGTTGTTTTCAGCCACCTAGTTTGTGGGCATTTGTTACAGCAGCCACGGGACACTGTCCTAAGCGCTGTGCAGCAATGGCTCCACAGATGCCTTGGTGGAGGGGAGCCAACCTCCACCAAGTCCAGTTGGGGGCTACACCACTCCAGGAGCTCTCACCAGGGGCATTGCTTTTCATCCTCGTAACAATATCTATCGGAAGAAATCATTATCCCCATTTTGAGGGTGAGGAAACCGAGGCTCAGAAGGACAAGAGACTCATGCCGATCACTGCTCCACAACTCGCCTCATCAGGGAGTGCCTCCTTAACTGAGTTGTCTTGGGCCTCCTTTCCTGCCCACTGGCTCGTGACACTTGATTTCCTCCTAACACACAACAAACAGTCCTCGGCATCAGGTAAGTTGGCAGCAGGTCAGAAAAGAGACTAATGGGGCAGTGCACATATTCTGGCTGGCGTCACTCACTCTGAACTCTAGTTCTAGCTCTGCCAAAAAAAGTGTAGCCCAAGAGAAGACCTTCACGTTCCCTGGGCTCATGGCCCCGCGTGTGAATTGGAGGTGGGGGTTCTCTGTTCATAAACATCCTTTCTGTTTGTCATGGGCTCTGGGTTTGAATCCCAGCTCCTCCTGGAACCATGAGATTCAAGTCTCCCAACTTTGCTAAGGTTCAGTGTGCTCATATATACAATGAGAGGAGTAACAGTGCTCAGCTGAGAGGGTTGTCCTGAGGATTAAATGAGACGATGTGCAGAGCCCCGGGCACAGTGCAGGCCACACAGTGAGCTCTTAGCAGATGTCAGTTAGCACTAATTATGCGAAGCAACTGTCATTATTCTTATTTGTAGTGGTACAGGTTGAGTAGCCCTTATCTGAAATGCTTGGGACCAGAAGTGTTTCAGATTTTGGATTGTTTCAGATGTCAGAATATTCGCATTACACCTACTAGCTGAGCTCCCTACATCCCCAAATCCAAAATCTGAAATGTTCCAACGAGCATTTCCTTCGGGTGTTATGTCAGTGCTGAAAAAGTTTTGGATTTGGAGCCTTCTGGATTTTGGATTTTTGGATTTAGGATGCTCAACCTACAGTAGTAGATAACTTTCTGGTCTTGTAATATTGGACTACTCCAAGGTAAACAAACCCAGATCAAGCATCAATCCCTCCTTGTGTAGAAGGCAGACCTCAGATACCATCCATATTTTCCATTCCATCTCTCTCCATGACCAGCACACAGCAGGTGCCCAAAAAATGGTAATTGCTTTTACTTCCAAATGGCACCTAACCCCTTCCTCAAACGCAAGACCCAGGAGATTCAAAGACCAAAAGTGGAGCTAAGTTCACCATCAACCTTGGCACCCTGAGCCATTTCCCCCAGGCTCATCCTATTGGGTGGCTGGGCAGTGAGTCCAGTATCTCCTCCTCCTGTGTCTATGATGGACTTGGTTAACACCTGGGGATATATGCACTGAAGGGTGTCACCAGCTCAGCCCCCAAAGCAAGCCAGAAGAATCCTGTCTGGAGGTAGAGGGTGCAGTGGGGACAGGAAAGGTCCCTCCCCACCCAGAACAAGGCAGGGTTCCTATGAGCTGAGAAGGGTCCAGGAGAGCCAAAGTTGTTCAACAGAGGTGCAGTGAGATGCACTGGAGAAGAGGGCTGACACAGCCTTTTTTTTTTTCCAGGCCTGCTGAAAGCTGAGCCCCAGCCCTCAATACCTTCCCCTTCAACCTCAAAACATGTAGGGTTCCACCTGCAGAACACGGCCAGAGCGGGGCTCGATCACGCGCAGCTTCTTGTCCTTGCACGTGGTGGTGAGCAGGCTACCGTCGGTGTTGAAGGACATGCAGAGGATCACGTCCGTGTGGCAGTCGATCATCTTCACCGGCTCGCCCACGTCCAGGTTCCAGATGAGGACCTGCAATGGCAGACGCGCGGGAGGCAGGGCCAGTGGCTGCTAGGGTCCTGGGGTGTTCCTCCCAAGTCCACACTGGACTGCCCTGGGAGAAGCACCCCATGCAGGGCCTGGGGTGTGCTGGGATGCAGGAGGGGTTGTTGAGTTCTATATGGAAAGGCTGATACATCCCTGGCACACAAATCCATCAATATCCTTGGTCAGATCCCAGCACCAGCCTGGGCTCAGTTTATGGAAGAGCAAGAAGGATACATGTTCCTTGTCAGGTACCATGTGGCAGCTCACCTTTTTTGAGGATGTGCCTGGGGCTAGGGGCTGAGGCTCCACTTTTTTCCCTCCAGCAGCTTTGGTTACCCCTTTTGCCACCTCTTGGTTAAGAAGTGGCCAGGCAAAGGGTGTGGGCATGGAAGGGGCATTCTCCTCCAGTCCATCAACCACCAGAGAAGGCAGAAAAGATGCCTCCAGCCTCTGTGGACCCCAGGAATGACGGGGTGCACAGGAGATGCTCAGTTGCGTATAGTGAATGAATGAATGAAGGAGCAAATGAACAGATGAGGCAATATTGGTTGCTTAGGAACCAACAGTGCTTGCCACGGGCACCCAAAAGGCCCCTTTCTCTTCCCCAATTCTTCTCCACCCAGCTGCCTGCCCACTGCATACCTTGTAGTCGTAGCCAGCGCTGAACAGGATGTTGTTGGTGGTGGGGTGCCACTCGACCAGCCCCACACGCCGGCTGTGCCCGTGCAGCTCCAGGAGCGCCTCTGTCATATTTCGCTTCAGCCCGCCCTCGGGGATCTCCCAGATCCGCACCTGCAGAGGGGGATGAGGGTCCAGGCTGGGTGGACATGGCCAAGAGGGCCCTTGATGAGAGATGCCCCTTCCCTCGGACACCAGGCTTTCAGAGATCTGCCTGATGAGGCACCTCCTGGCTTGCGGCGATGGGCAAAGCCCGACTGAGGCCTACTGGGAGATCTCAGGGTGTGGCTAGAGAGGAAAGAGAGACCATCTCTGCCTGTGGGAGGTTTTTCTCTGGGAAGTCTCTGCAGACCTAAGAACTGTTATTACTGGCATGTTGCTACTGCTGTGGCCTAGCCCGACTAAGAAGAACATGCATGAGCCTCTTTTAGCAAGTGTGTTAAAAAGCCTATCCTTGCTTCACATGCCACATCCTTCTAGGAGACTCTGCCTTCCTGCTACCCTGCTCAGACCCACTTTGGCTGTCTGAACCACATGGCCTTATCCCCCATTCTGTCCCCTATGCAGGATGGACCCCTGGGCAGAGGGAACTGCATCTGGGAGGCTGAGAGGCCCCAGGTCTCTCCTGAGAGATGGTGGACTGGGAGGCAGAGATTGATCAGATGTGGGGCCTGAGCTGAAAGGATGGGCAAAGCCTGGATAGAGCTATTTTCAGTCTTGTGGATACTGATAAAGAAGCAGAAAAAGATGGTCTGCAGAGAGGAGGATGGGACATGCAGAGAGAAGCAGAGAGGAGACCATGTGGCCCCAGAGAGGGAGAGACTGAGCAGTTTCTCTGCAATCTTGGAATCAACCCCCTAATTATTTACATCAGCCCTGGTGGGCTTCTGTCAGTCAAACCAAACCTCCTCTGCACACCTTCAACTATTTCATCAATAAGGTGGGCGAGGAGTCGGGGGAACATCCCTGCCCTGCTACACCTACTGGTAGAATAAAAAGACACAATGGTATAACAGTTTATAAACTGTAAAGTGCTCTAAAGGCCTAAGGAATTATCATTGTTATTATTATCATTAATATTATTCATTAGAGTCTAATTGGTTGAAGAGGAAAGAGCACATGTGACTATAATTTAGGACACCTTAAAAAAAAAAGAATCTTTCAGCCTGAGCAACACAGCGAAACCGTGTCTCTACGAAAGAAACAAAAATTAGCCGGGTGTGGTGGTGCATGGCTATAGTCCCAGTTACTCGGGAGGCTGAGATGGGAGGATCCCTTGAGGCTGGGGGCGGAGGTTACAATGTGCTGAGATCCACTGCACTCCTGCCCGGGCAACACAGCAAGACCCTGTCTCAAAAAAAAAAAACAAAACAAAACAAAACAACAACAACAAAAAAACAATAAAACAAAAAAAAATCCTTTTGAAAATCTGAACTCCACCCTTGCTAGGAAGAAGAAAAACAGGAAAACAGCCTTGAGATATCATTTGTAATCTGCTAAAATAGCCAACCAAAAAAATAAAAAGAGCCAGTGTTGGCAAGGTAATGCTGGAAGTTATAGATTGAATGGATGTTGGTAGTATTATAAATCAGAGTAACTCTTTTGGAAGCAATTTGGCAATCTTTAGTAGGAGCCATAAAGACATTTATATTATACTCTTTGACCCAGTAACTTCACTCTTAAAATACAATATAAGCAAAAATCTCCATGCATGAAGATGTCCACTGCAACATCATTTACATGGAAAATGTAGAAGCACTGTAAATGATCAACATTAAAGGAACAATTTAATACATTATATCAATATGTAATACTAGTCAATTGATTACAATTCCAAAGGCTATGAATAAACGCAGAAAGCATGTTAAAGAAAGCCAGAGCCACGTGAGGTGGCTCACGCCTGCAATCCCAGCACTTTGGGAGGCCAAGGCAGGAGGATCACTTGAGCCCAGGAGTTCAAGACCAGACTGGGCAACATAGTGAGACCCTGCCTCTACAAAAAATTGAAAACATCAGCCAGGTGTTGTAGCATGCATCTGTAGTCCCAGCTATTCAGGAGGCTCAGGTGGGAGGATCACTTAAGCCCAGGAGTTCAAGGCTGCAGTGAGCTATGAACGTACCACTGCACTCTAGCCTGGGCAACAGAGTGAGACTCTGTCACAGAAAAATAAAAAAAAAGGAAGAAAGCCAAAGGCAGACCAGAGGTCCTGGGAGCAAGGCTAGGAACTGGGGTGCCCCTCAGGGCATTCTTTGGACAAATTTTCTTTCTTGGTGCCTCCTCAGACTATAAGAATGAGCATTTCCCTCACGTGTGTTCCCCCACAGAGCCAGCTCCTGTGCCTGTCGACTGGGAGGTTTCAGGGTAAGAAAGGCAAATTCTGTCAAGGGTTTGGGGTCACCCTGGGGTGCACCATTCTCAGTTTCAGTAAATCCATTTCAAAAGCCCACTTGAGAAAAAGTTTATAATTTGGGGAGAGTTTGAAATATTTTCCCATCTCCATTGTCATCCCCTTTGGTGGCTCCAAACCTCGAGTAAAGTCCAACACTCCCACGCAGTCCTGTGAGATGGTGGAAGGGGGGAATGCGGGGAGGGGAGTGATGTATAGGGGGCCCGGAATACCCCAGTGTTCTTTCCTCAACAGCCCCTGCACGAGGGCGTTCAGGGATGAAGACTGGTCTGGAAGTGGCTGAGAGGGTGCAGGGGGAGCAAGCTGCTGAGTACATAACTCAGTAGTCACCAACAAAACACATTCCTTCTGTCCCCAGATGTACTGAAGAAAGGTGACCCTGAAGCTGGGAGACTAATGCTTGGGCTAGACACCCACCTATGACAGACATAGACACGTAGACACACACACTTCTTTCTTTTTACCCAGAAGGGATACTATTACACATGTTCTCTTTCAACTTGCTCTTCTCACATAACAGAGAGTGGCATCTTTCCACACCACTCCATGAATATCTACCTTATCTTTTGAAGTGGCCAGAGAGGCATCTGTTGTATGACCATTCCATGATGAATTTAATCGACCTCTATTAATTGACATTTAAGTTCTGTTCACTTTTTTTTCATGATTACAATTCATTCTATGACGAACACGCTCGAAATACAAGTTTGTGCATTAGTGTGGATATTCTTGTAGGAAAATGGCTAGAAGTGTTTCATATTTTTTATAGTTACTGTAAAATTGTCCCCAAAAACTGTCCTAGTTTTTAACCCACAGAGTCTGAGACTGCTTCATTATGCCTCTAAAACTATACCTTTAAAAAACTGGATTTTTACCCATCTGATAGGTCAAAAATGCCACCTGGTGTTTGGATTTGTGTTCCTTCTGTTCTTAGAAATACCGAGGACAGGCGTGGTGGCTCACGTCTGTAATCCTAGCACTTTAAGAAGCCTAGGCGGTAGCTGGGTGTGGTGGCTCACGCCTGTAATTCCAGCTACTCAGGAGGCTGAGGCAGGAGAAATCGCTGGAACCTGGGAGGTGGAGGTTGCAGTGAGCCGAGATTGTGCCACTGCACTCCAGCCTGGGCGACAGAGTGAGACTCTGTCTCAAAATAAGAAGCCTAGGCCGGAGGATTGCTTGAGCCCAGGAGTTCAAGACCAACCTGGGCAACATAGTGAGACTACTATCTCTACAAAAAAGGAAAAAATTAGCTGGATGTGGTGGCATATGCCTGTAGTCCCAGGCACTGGGAAGGCTAAGGCAGGAAGATCGCCTGAGCCCAGGAAGACGAGGCTGCAGTGAGCTATGATCACGCCGCTACACTTTAGCATGGGTGACAGAGTGAGACCCTGTCTCGAAAAAGAGAAAAAGAAAAAAAATACCAGGCATCTTTTCTCATGTCTATTGGCTACCCTTGTTTGCACTTGAGTAGGAAGCTCTGAAGCTTTCAAACTCAAAGGGATGAGATGTCTGGGGGCAGAGGATTCTGTCTAGGGACGTCTCACACTGTATCTTGGTACATAAGCATTGACTGAGGCAGAATAGTTGCCCCTGGCCATCAAGAAAGATCTTTGAAACCAAAAGTTGAGGCTCATTAACTCCGCTAACACCTCCCAAGGGCCTCCTAAGAGCCAGTGGGGTGTGGTGTTGAACTTGCCCATGCCTGCTCTTGAGCAGCACTGAGTGGTGCAGGCAGACGGAGAGGCTGTGGGGGCGCAGAGCTGTTCAGAAAGCTTGAACCCAGCTGTTAGGGGCACCGGGGTGGGAGGGTCTGGGAAAGCAGTGTTGGGAGAGAGGATGTTGAACTAAGTTTGAAAAGACAGGTTGGGATGTTGGAAGGCGTAAGGAGGCAGAAAAATGCCCAGCGTGTGTGGGGTCAGGCGCAGCAGGTAGGGAAACTGCAGGGGGGTCAGCCATGCTCGTAGCAGGCTGGCTGGTGGCAGAGGAGGCCAGAGGTCATGTGTGTCATATCTCGTCACTGAGGCTCGAAGAAGCTCTGCTTGGGCCCAGAGTCTCAGAAAAAAACTCTTTCCCAGGACACCCTAATTCCTGAGCAACCCAGTAACTGAGGTATCTCTGGGTTAAACCTATGTCGGGGTAAGGTAGAGTCACCTGGGGGGCTGTGGAGTGAGCCCCAGCCAAGGCTCCAATCTTATTTACTATCTGGGTGACTTTGAACAAGCCAGTTAACCCGTCTTGAGGCTCAGGCTCCTCATCCAGAAAATAGAGACTGTACTTGTTAGAGGTGTGTGGGTTCAACTAAACTGGGTGCAGAGCTCTTGGAAGCATGAAGCCTTCTAGATACACGAGCTGATATGCTGGGGTGACAGCTCTGCCTAGGAGCCTAGGGGCTAAGCCCAGGGGATGGGCGATGGGGGTAGCTGTGTCTGTGCCCAGGCTCCGGCCCCTTGACTGGATTCAAGTCTCATGGAATGAAGGGCTATGGATGGAAACCAAGAGAGCTGTTTTCACCAAGAACTGTTGGATGTAGGGTCTCAGGCAGGGCTTGGGGGACTCAGATGAATAAATATCCCACAGAGAGGGAGACAGGTGCCTTGCTTTATCCCCATTTGATACCAGCCACTTCCCTCCCTGGGTCCTGGTTTTCTCATCTGCACATTTACTTTATTATTTATTTATTTATTTATTTTGAGATGGAGTTTCACTCTTTCGCCCAGGCTGGAGTGAAGTGGTGTGATCTCAGCTCACTGAAACCTCCGTCCCCTGGATTCAAGCATTTTTCTTGCCTCAGACTCCCAAGTAACTGGGATTATAGGTGCCCACCACCACGCCCAGCTAATTTTTGTATTTTTAGTAGAGATGATATTTCACCATGTTGGCCAGGCTGGTCTCGAACTCCTGACCTCAAGTGATCCACGGCACCCGACCTTCATCTGCACATTTAGATAGTATTAGTTAATCTTCCAAACTTTCTGCTTTGACATCATTGAATACATTACTGGGAGAAGGAGACTGGCTCTGCTTGACCCACGGCTACAGCAAACAGTAGCACCACATGCTACAGAGCTCAGAGGAGGAGCTGGAGTTCACAGTGGGCCTGAGTAGCTGGGAAAGGAATTCCAATCCCTTAGTATTCAAGGGTTTTGTTGAAAACAAAGAGTGGATAAGGCATGGGAGGAGCCCTGCGGATCTGCTCAGAGGTTGCTCTGGGAGGTTACTTCAATTCAACAGGAAACTCAGTAGCATTTGCCAAACTGGATTTCTGGAAGGAAAGGGTGGGGAGAAGTGGCAAAACCACTCTCTCCAGCAAGCCAGCCTTGCTGGGGACTGTCCCCTTCACAGGTCCCTGGGTCAGAGCCTTGTTTAACTCAGTGATATTCAGCCCAACAGAACATACCCGGGTCCTCTCTGTGCCAAATAGATTAGATATGGGGGAACGGTTCTTAGTCTCAAGTAGCTGTCAGTCCTGCTGGGGAGACAGCAGACACTGCAGACAAGGCAAAGGCAAGGCAGCTGATAAGCACAGTTAATAAAGCTACAAAACCAACTGTCCCTGCACATGGGAAAGGGAGCAGCTGGCCAATAAGCAAGAAGCTTTGTGGTCTGACAGCTCCGTTAGAATCCAGGCTCTGACTTTATTGGCTGTGAGATTTTCCCCAAGTTTCTTAGCCTCTCTGAACATCTGTCTTCACACCTATAAGGATAATTATACCCATACAGCAGAGCTGCTATAAATACTAAGTAAAGACAAAATGTATACACTACCAAGCAGATGACCAAAGAATAACACTTAAGGATGCTTACTTAATATTAATTAAGGATCATACCCAAGTTTTATAGTGGTTAAACTTTAGATGTAATTGAGTTATAGTTTTCTTTTCTTTTTCAGACAGGGTCTTGCTCTCTCACCCAGGCTGGAGTGCAGTGGTGCAATTTCAGCTCACTGCAACCTCCACCTCCCAGGATCAGGCCATCCTTCCACCTTAGCCTCCTAAGTAGCTGAAACTACAGATGCGCACCACCATGACCAGCTAATATTTGTGTTTGTGTGTGTGTGTGTGTGGAGACAGGGTTTTGCCACGTTGCCCAGGTTGGTCTCGAACTCCTAAGCACAAGCGATCTGCCCATCTTGGCCTCGCAAAGCACTGGGATTACAGGCATGAGCCACTGAGCCCGGCCAAGTTATATTTTTCATGTGCACTTTGTTGTCCCCTGTATAGTCAATACATACGTTATGAAGTATGTCTCCATTTTATGGAATGCAGCATAAACTTCATCTTTAAAATGCTTACATGATTCTGGAGGTGTCTGGTTGGATGTCTGCTTTCTGACATGTTGAGGGTCATGACTGCTCGTGACTTAGGGCTAGGACTGTTAGTCCCTCTGATGACACTGTTCCTAAGGGGCAGGTTACTCCATTTAAGGGATCTGCTGCTTATTACACACTACAGCAAGCAGACAGGACCCAATGTCTGTATATGTGCTACAGAAGTTCACAGGAGGAGCTGGAGTTCACCATGGGCCTAAGCAGCTAGGAGAAGATCTGATATCTAACCCCTTAGTAGTTACTTCAAAAAACAAACAAATCTGTTTTGGGGTAGTGTGGGGAGTGACAGGACAGTATAAGATATGGTTTCTGGGCTGGGTGCAGTGGCTCACACCTGTAATCCCAGCACTTTGGGAGGCCCAGGCGGGCAGTTCACTTGAGGTCAGGAGATCAAGACCAGCCTGGCCAACATGGTGAAACCCTGTCTTCACTAAAAATACAAAAATTAGCTGGGGCGTGGTGGTGTGTGCCTGTAATCCCAGCTACTCAGGAGGCTGAGGCAGGAGAATCACTTGAACCAGGGAGTTGGAGGTTGCAGTGAGCTGAGATTGCGCCACTGCATGCCAGCCTGGTGACAGAGCAAGACTCCGTCTCAAAAAAAAAAAAAAAAAAAAAAAAAAAAGATATAGTTTCTGGGTTGGGCGCAGTGGCTCACTCCTGCAATCCCAGAACTTTGGGATGCAAGGTGAGTGGATCACTTGAGTCCAGGAGTTCGAGACCAGCCTGGCCAACATGGTGAAACCCCGTCTCTACTAAAAACACAGAAATGAGCTGGGAGTGGTGGCATGGGCTTATAGTCCCAGCTACCTGGGAGGCTGAGGCATGAGAATCACTTGAACTCAGGAGGCGGAGGTTGCAGTGAGCCGAGATAGTGTCACAGCACTCCAGCCTGGGTGCCAAAGTGAGACTCTGTCTCAAAAAAAAAAAAAAAAAAGATATGGTTTCTGCCCTCAAGAAGCCTCCAATTTAGCTGTATACAATACACAATCATTGGCTCCAAGATTTCCATCTAACCAATCCACAGAGATGATGCCTGGGTCCAAGAGCACAGTAACTGTGATGTCTCCCGCAGTGAAGAGAAAACTGAAGGTGTTTGCTTAGGGGCCAGGAGGCTCCTGGAGCTCTCTCCTCCCCGTTTCTTGTCAATCATTCTGTTCATTCTAAAAACTGAGTTTATCATCATTCATCTAAACAAGAGGTAGAATCTCAAAGTCTCCCTTGATTCATCTTCTGAGCACCAGACTCACTGTTTCCCAATATGGGAAACAAATCCCACCAAACCCAGGGACGTAGGAGGGGCGAACTGAGGACCCAGAAGGAAACATTGTTGAGCATCTACTGCTGCGAGTCCTGGGAGGGTGCTGCTAGAGGATGCATGAAGTGGTCGTTGTGGTGCTGGATGCACGAAAGGACACTGCCGCCTATTATTATTACGACTCTACTAATGACTGACCTTGCACAGATAAGGAGACGAGGCCCACGGAGGTGAGGAAACTTGCCCAGGTGTCACAGCTGGGAAAGGAGGAGCTGGGGTTCAAACACAGAGCCGGAATCAGGCAGACTACCCTCCTCCTCTCTTCCACAGTCTGCCCGTGCCTGTACCTGATTTTTCCTTCTTCCCTGGGCTGAACCCAACCCCCTGAGGAGGACATGATCTATCCTTCCGCTTATCATGTTGGCCAGGCTGGTCTCAAGCTGCTGACCTCAGGCGATCCACCCACCTCAGCCTCCCAAGGTGTTGGGATTACAGGCATGAGCCGCAGTGCCCGGCCTGGGCAAGTTATTCGAACTCTTGGGCCCTCACTTAAGGAAAAGAAAGTAACAGTTAATGTCTATGGAGTTCTTAGGGGACACAAAACACTTTTATATTCATCTAGTTCTCAGAGCCCGAGATGATCCCTGTTTTAGGGTAGTAGGCAACTGGTACTCAGAGAAGTAAAGAAGCTAGTCCTAGATCACAGAGCCTGGAAGTGGCAGAGCCAGGATTTGAACCTAGGCCTAGGGACTTCTGAGCCTGGCTGCTTAGCTATGGAGCCATACTGCTGCTTTCTCTGTGGCTGCTAAATCATTGGTGAAGACTCAGCTCACTGGCCCCTCAGAGCTACCTTCCTTCTACCTCTACGAAAGTGCATCACTCCCTTCCAGCTCCAAGAAGTATTGGTTCGGGAGCTCGGGAGGCGGGGGTGTGCGGGAGGCAGGGTGGTGGGTGGCTTCCAGCAGGGCTGACATCCTGTCCATCCCGCCCCCAGCTCCTCAGGGAGGGGCATCATATACAGGGTGAGGAGAGCAGACACAGGATGGAGGAGCCTAAATAAAAGGCAAAGGAAAGATGTGGAGCTTGGCCCACCGGCAAGAGGCACCTGCCTCTTCTCCCTCCTCCTTGTCTCCTGGGATCATTCTCTCCCTTTCCTTGAGATGACAGAAACCTCTCTCTTTCTGCGGCTGCTGGCCCCCGGAGAAGGGCTGGGAGCACGAGGCTTGGAAACCGATAGCGCCCTTCCCTGCCGCCTGCCAGCCGCCCTCCCTAGCTGCGGCAGAAGCTATAAAAAGCATAGCCTTCAACAATAGGTGACATCACCCAGCAGCGGAAAGAACTGGATTCTGCCAGATGCCAGGGAGAGTTATGGCCCCCAGCCCGCCCTCGGGCCCGAAGCCCCTGGGGAAGGGCCTGGGTATGTTCTGCTGGATCCCTGGAGGGATGGAGGCTAGACTCCAGAGGACCTCCTCCTGCTCAGGGAGGGGAAATGGATCCTGGGGAACGGGGATTGATTTCACTGGAGGTTGCAGGACTGGGGGATATGGGGAAGGAGCTGGGGAAATCAGGGCTCGTGAAATTCCACCAGGGTCCTCTGAATGTTCTGAGAGACAAGTAGAGGGACGTGGCGGGCTGGGGGTGAAATGGGCAGGCACTACCAGGGGAGCTGGTCCAGACTTGCTGTGAAGAGCTTCCCTCTGGGCCCCTGTGGGCTGGCACCGTCCCCAGTCCTGTATGTAGCACAGTGCCTGGCACACACAGCCGCTTTGCTGACTGACCTCCCAACCCTGGGTCTGAATGTCGTGTCTGGTGTGCAGCAAGTTGACCATTCCAGCTGGAATGAGTGGAGGGAGGGTGCCTAGGTGGCCTGTGCCTCAGGTGCTTTGATAGAGGTAGGGAGGCCGTGGGAGGGGCCCTGGCAGCAGTGCTGACCTCCTGTCCACCCCCTGGAAGCTGCAAACTCCATTTCCTTTACGCCCCACCCGCTCCCAGGCTGCAGCGGGGGCTGCCTCTCCTGTGCTTTCCCCCAGCATCCAGGTTGGGCCCTGAGGAGAGCAGACGCTGTGATGTCAATGTTGAGTGTGGATGAATATGAACTGTCAGCCCAGTCCACCATGGCCCTGAGACTCAGCTTCCTCCTTTGTAGAACCAGGGCCACCGGTGAGAGGCTGAGAGTGCAGACTGGGAGTCAGGGGACCTTCCTAGGACACAGGCTGTCTGTGTGACCTTGGGCAAGGCACCTCCCTCAGGGTCTCAGAGTGCCTCCTCCAGGAGAGACTGGGATCCAGCCTCAGGGACCTGTTGGTTTCAATGCCAAGAACCCTAGCCCCGAGGTGGGGAGGGGTGGACACCTGGGCAAGATGGGGTTCAGGGCTGTACTTCTAGGGCAGCTGGCCTGGCAGCCGGAGCGAGAGCTTAGTTCCTCTCTGATCCAGAGACTTAATCTCCTTGTCTCTGGATCAGCAGCCCAGGCCAGCCCCTCCCTTCCTGTGCTCTGAGCCCATGTCCCTTCCCTTCACTCCTCCAGCCACACCCCTCCGCTATTCCCCTCTCTCCACTGATTCACCTGTATCCAGCTAGCTCAGGCCCCATGTCCTCCATAAAGCTGTCTGTGACCCCCTCCATCCACACAGGTCCCCTTCCCTGGTTCCGTGGAGCGTGTAGTGTCTCCCATGCACCACACTCGGTAGGGTCCACTGATGCTCAGATGGCTTGAGAAGCACAGGTCTCACTGCAAAGTTGGGCTGCTCACCCTGCATCCTAAGCCTTCTCTCCTTGGGCCCAACTGCCCTTCGCAGCCTCTCTTCCTGCCCGCTCCTCTCACTGACCACCACGCCAGGGCTCCAGCCACACCAGATGACTCTCCCTTTTCTAGGTGCACTGTATATGCATTCTCTCCAGGCCAAGCACACTGGATACACTGGGTCTCTTCCTGGGACTCCTTCTCTAACCCTTTTTCTGTCTGTCAATGTCCTGCTTCTCCAAAGTCCAGCTAACTACCTCTTCTCCTCTCTGTACCTTGCTCAAAACTAATCCTGTGTGCATGGCCCTTTGTTTGACCTTGGGGGATGCAATGACCTCATTCTGCACCACCTTTTGGTGGGTGGGGTGGGTCCTGCCCTTCTGCCCCTCTGCCCCTCTGCTAGGGGTGTTTCCAGAGCAGGAGTGAGATGAGCAGGCATCGACGAAGGGACAGGCATACTACGGGGCACAGGCTAACCTTCATCCTAATCACAATAGCCAAAGGGAGGTATCTTACTGTTTCAGAGACGAGCAAAGGCGAGGCTCAGAGAGGCCAAGTAACACTCCCTTGGCCACCCAGATGGTAAATGGTGAAGCTGAGATTCCAGCCCAGGTCTACCAGATCCCATGGTTGAGCTCTTTGGACCCCAGCAGCCAGGGTGGTGTGAGGCATACCGTGCTCTCTCAGTCAGTGTGTGCAAAACTGAAGAGAGTCTCTTGGCTCATGTGGCCAGGGAAGCAGCCTTAGGTTTTTCTTGGACACAAATCATGGATGTCTTGTTTACAAGCTGGGGTCCTGGAGCATGAGGCACATATCAGGTTAAATAAGATGCCAAGCTAGGACTGGGCAGATGCTTCTCACCCTGAGCCAGGCAGGAGAAATTGAGACCTGAGGAGGAACCTGGGTGGCCAGTGATTTCAGGAGCGCTGGTCTACTTTGTCCCCCCTACATCAAGATGGGCACTGCTCATCTCTTATCCTAGCTGGGTCTCTGGGTAAGACAGGAGCCGCTGGGAGACGGCATTGGCTGTCTGTGGCAAGGAAGCTTGGCAGAGCGTGGGCTCTGCAGCGAGTGGGCCAGGTAAAATCCCTGCTCCTCTACTTCCTGGCTCGTGACCTACCTACCAATCCTCAGTTTGGGGGTGGCAATGCCTGTCTCACAGAGTGGCTCTAAGGGCTAAATGTATGTGAAAGGCCCAGCCCAGAGTGGGTAGAGGAGCAGTCCTGAGTTCCAGGGGCGTCTACTACCTGCTGACTGGTGACACCAGCTGGGGTCAGCCCTTCCCGTAACTCTCCCGGCACCTCAGCAGGCAGGGACGGAGCCAGCTGTGGTCACTGCATTCCTTCTTGGGCTCCCTGAACCCCGGAGAGAAGGATGGACAGCACCTCCACCTGCCCTCTCTCCCACTGAGCCCAGGTCTCTTGTGCTGGCCATTGGGTTCTCCAGCCTCCACCAACTCATCTGCCTCCTTCCCAGCCCAGGAAGCAACTGGTGAACTCTCTGCGTCCCCCAGCTCCAGCATCTGTGCCCTTCCTTCTGCAGCCCTGGCCTGCCTATGTCCTGACCTCTGACCACAGTCCCTAATTTGGTTTTGGGGCTGCTGAAGACTGATAGACCGTCTTCACTACAGGCTCTTGCTCTCTCTGCTCCCAAGGGCCCTGCCTTCATTGCTGCCACTCTCAGGAGTCCTCTGTGATGGACTCTGGGCTGGTCAAGCACACTCCATCCTTCCAGTCACTTCCTCACCACTCTCCGATGTACTAGGTACTGTGTCAGCTGATCTCACCCCCAGCATGTGAACTGATGGAGGCTATTTACTGTGAATCTCTCTTTCTTTGGATAGCTGATTAGATGGACTATATTAATTTACTCGTTCATTTATCGTCCATTCATCTACCTGCCCACTTGTCATACAGTCATCTACTTACTTATCCATTATTTCATTCATTCATCTATCCATCATCCATCTACTCGTTCATCTCTCTATCCATCAGTGTAGTCATCCATCCAACAATCCATCCATCCATCCATCCATCCATCCAACAACCCATCCATCTATCTATCCATCCAACCATCCATCCATCTAACAATCCATCCATCCATCCATCCATCCATCCATCCATCCATCCATCCATC
>NC_045439.1:141888718-141904836 GCF_002776525.5 Piliocolobus tephrosceles | reverse complement strand
CCATCCATCCATCCATCCATCCATCCATCCATCCATCCATCCATCCAACAATCCATCTATCCAATCATCCATCCATCCATCCATCCATCCATCCATCCATCCATCCATGCATCCATCGATCCTACCCAACACCTACTAAGCATTTATTAGGTACCAGGCCCTGTGCTGGATGCATGGGGTGCAGAACCAAATAGGTTATGGTCTCTGCTCCCAAGAGCTCACAGTCCAGTCTGGGAAGACAGGGAGACATGAGCTCTGAAGTTCCTTTCCATTCCAACATTCCTGAAAATCTGACCAGTACCCAGGCTCTGCCAGTGAGCATCAGGTGGATGCTTGTGGCCTGACTAAAAGGCTGGGATCTTCCTTTGCCTGGGAACATCGGGGCTTAGGCTGATCCTCCTTCATCTGGGAACACCAGGGCCCTCCTCACCAGCTCAGCTGAGGCTCTGAAATCTCCTCTTTCTTCCAAGCTGGTGTACGGATGCTGCTCAGGGGCAGTGTGGAACACAGTACGGGACCCTCCCTCTGGAAGGCCACTGCCAGCACCTCTGACCCTACCTCCACTGGTGAAAGTTGGTAGAGTCTGAGGAAGGAGTGGCCAGAACGCAGTTTCAAAATTTACTTTCCCTGGATTCTCTCTCTCTCTCTCTCTCTTTTTTTTTTTTTTTTTTTTTTTTGAGGCAGTCTTGCTCTGTCGCCCAGGCTGGAATGCATGGAGTGCAGTGGTGCGATCTCAGCTCACTGCAACCTGCGCCTTCCAGGTTCAAGTGATTCTTCTGCCTCAGCCTTCCAAGTAGCTGGGATTACAGGGGTAGGACACCACGCCTGGCTAATTTTTGTATTTTTAGTAGAGATGGGGTTTCACCATGTTGGCCAAGCTGGTCTTGAACTCCTGACCTCAAATGATCCACCTGCCTCAGCCTCCCAAAGTGCTGGGATTATAGGCATGTGCCACCATGCTCGAACTCTTATTTTTATTATTTTTTTTTGAGATAGGGTCTCATTCTGTCACCCAAGTTGGAGTGCAGTGGTGCAATCGCAGCTCACTGCAGCCTTGACCTTCCAGGCTCAAGTGATTCTCCCACCTCAGCCTTCCTAGTAGCTGGGACTACAGGTGTGCACCACCACACTCAGCTATTTTTTTTTTTTTTTTAATTCAATTTTTTTGTAGAGATGGGGGTCTCACTATGTTGCCTAGGCTGTCTCAAACTCCTAGCCTCAAGTGATCCTCCTGCCTTGGCCTCCCAAAACATTGGGATTACAGGCATGAACCCACTGTGCCCAGGCCACTTTCCCTGAATTCTTTATCCTTCTGTCTAAATTGTCTCTTTCCTCCTTTCCCTCCTGTCTCCATTTCTCCTATCTCTTCTCTCCCTGTTCTCTTTGTCTCCTCCCTGATCTCTCTTACTTATCTCCCTTCTCCTGTTTCTTCTCTCTTCTCATTGAATGCTGGGACACATGGAGTTCAAATTTTGGGTCACCAGTGTGGGTCCCTGGAAATGTCAGGACTCTTCTCTCAGCTAAGTCTCCTTTCCTAGAAACCACGACTCAGAGAGGACAAAGCAGAGGGTACATTTACCCTGCCCAGGCTGCAAAGAACAGGCGCTCCTTTCCTCACGCCCATCCAGTTCCTTCCTTTTCTCCCTCCCTCCTTGTTCATATACTTTCCCTTGCCCTTCTTTAGAGAGCATAGACGAATGCTGAATCACACGCTTAATTTTTAAATTCTAATTCTCACCTACAAAAGCAACACCTCCAAGCTCAATCACACTGAAAACACAGATCTGTGGAATCCAGCAGAGATTTTTTTCCCTTGGTTCTTTCCTAGCTCCCATCCCATCCCCATTGTAGAGCTTGCTGGAAGGATGACAAAGAGGAGGAAAAGAAGGGCAAAGGGCGAAGGAGGAGGGAAGGGGAGGAAGAGAGGCCTCCCGAGGAAGCAGGGAAGGGCCTGAGCCCACCCTCCTCCAGGAGCACCCCTCCGCTCACCGACGTGTCCTCCGAGCACGAGGCTATGATGTTGTCGATGAAGGGGTTCCATTTGATATCCAGAACATTGCCCTGGTGGCCGCAGACCTTGGGGTAGTTGGGCTCAATCCTGCCTGTCTGCAGAGGAGAAAGAGAGAGAAAGAGAGAAGATTAGTTTGATGGCCCTGGGGTGGCCTTGAATGGAGTGCCTTTTTTCTGGGCCTCTCAACTGGACTGGAAGGTACTGGAGGAATCACCTGTGTTTTATTTTTGTCTTTGGGCACTGCTGGGCCAAGTCAGGTTGGGCCACATTGTTCTGTGGCTGTGTCCTCCCCAATACTGAATGGTGCAGGGAGGCCGCACAGCCATGGTGGGGCAGGCTGCTGCTTGTTCATACACACCTCTGCAAATGAGGAAAAGGTGCCCCTGCACGAAGTAAAAGTGTTTAAAGTTAAGCTGGAATGACCAAAGCCTGACGGGCAGTAGCCCTGGTGGCACACACACAGGCCCACGTTCTGCCCCGATCACGCACACCCAGACGCTGGGCTGCACCTACTCTCCCTGGGGCCCACACTCCCTGCTTCCCCCAGGGCATAGTCAGGTTTGGATCAGGAGGCGGCTCTTTCCTGCTGCACCGGGAGTCAGCGGAGAGGCCTGAATCTCTGGGTCCGCCTATACACTCTTACACAAGCCATTCTCTCCACGATATGAACGAGCATCCTTGTGCAGTGTACATCTTCAACACCGGTATACAGTACCCTGTGGTTGAAAGCATAGGCTTCAGAGTCACACAGGCCTGTGTTTGAATCACAGCTCTGCTACCTTTTAGCAGTGAAAGTTGTGGCCTTAGGAAAGTTAATGAACTTCTCTGAGCCTCGGTTTCCTCTCTCTAAAATGAGAATAGCGATGTCTACTTTTTAGCATTGTTGTGAAGATTATGTGAGCCAATACGCACAGCAAAGCACTTAGTGAAGAGAATATCAGTAAATGCTCAATATATGACAGCACTTATTATTGTACAGCTTAGATAACACCTCCTCCAGAAAGTCCTCCCTGATACCTTAGTGGGTGAAGATCTCTTCCTCTGTGCTCTCGCAGCATTCTGTGCTTCCCTCCATAACACAACCAAGCCGAGTGCGGTGGCTCACGCCTGTAATCCCAGTACTTTGGGAGGCCAAGGCGGGCAGAACACCTGAGGTCAGGTGTTTGAGCCCAGCCTGGCCAACATGGAGAAACCCCATCTCTACTAAAAATACAAAAATTAGCCAGGTGTGCTGACACACGCCTGTAATCCCAGCTACTCAGGAGGCTGACAGGAGAATCGCTTGAACCCAGGAGGCGGAGGTTGCAGTGAGCCGAGATTGTGCCACTGCACTCCAGCCTGGGTGACAGAGCGAGACTCTGTCTCAAAACAAACAAACAAACAAACAAAACCACAACCAGATCTGATTTGCAGTTTGGTTCTGTTTGCCTGTGAGCAACTGAGGACAGAGTCTGTGTCATCCTCGTCTCTGAATCTCCAGCCCCTTACAGGTCTGATACCCAGTAGGTGCTCAGTTCATGACTTCCTAGGAGGGGGTGAGTCCACAAAAGGATGGAACAAGCGGTGTGGATGGGTGTGGAAGAGCTGTTCCATGTTTAGCGGCTACAAAGGTGGCAGAGAAGGGAGGGGGAATAGGCAGAAGCTATGCTTCCATCTCTCAGGTCTTTTTCATGCTACTTTTTTGGGGAGTTTGAAGGAGAGGAAGCAAGGAGGTTTCCCCAGTTACTGTCCATCTGCTAACAGTGGGTAGGTGGTCAGAAAAGAGGGAGGTCTAGGAGGTCATACCGCTGTCTCCTTCAGATTCCTCATCATAATAATGAGGAGGAAGAGAACCAATTTCTGCCAAGTCCTTGCTACTGCACATGCCTAGCACTTCCCAGTGAGATGAAGAAGAGTTATTTCAGAGTGTGTGTCCTGCCATGACCTCTTCCCCACCACTTCCTGCCTGCATCTCTATCGGCTCATTTCCAGATCGTTTGATCTTTTGCAACAGAGCCATGGCAGGATGGGTAGAGGAAAAAACAGGACTGGAGAAAATGGCAGTGGTATGGAAGATGCAGAATGAGGCAGAGAAAGAGAGGGGAAAAAAGCCTCAGAGGCTGGACCCAGGAGAACTTCACTGATGTTGTATGTTGTGGAAAATTAGAGGATAGAGAAAAATGATTTGGAGAGTGTTGATATCAGTTATGATATCAATATTCTATGAATACTGAATATTCTATCAATATTGAATACTCTTTCAATATTCTATGAAAGATGTAATTAGGTTTGGCATATATTTTAAATTACTTTTAAGCTGTTAGAATATAATTTTTTAGGCCAGGCACGGTGGCTCATTCCTGTAATCTCAGTACTTTGATAGGCTGAGGCAGGTGGATCACCTGAGGTCAGGAGTTTGAGACCAGCCTGGTCAACATGGAGAAACCCAGTCTCTACTAAAAATACAAAAATTAGCCAGGCGTGGCAGTGGGCACCTGTAATCCCAGCTACTCGGGAGGCTGCGCCGCAAGAATTGCTTGAACCCGGGAGGTGAGGATTGCAGGGAGCTGAGATCGCACCATTGCACTCCAGCCTGGTGACAGAGTGAGACTCTGTCTCCAAAAAAATAAAAATAAAAAAGAAAGTTTTTAAATGTTAATATTAACTTTTATTTACTTATTTATTTTTTGAGACAGAGTCTCACTCTGTCGCCCAGGCTGGAGTGCAGTGGTGTGATCTTGGCTCACTGAAACCTCCACTTCCCGGGTTTAAGCGATTCTCCTGTCTCAGCCTCCCGAGTAGCTGGGACTACAGGCGTCAACCATCACGCCCAGCTAATTTTTATATTTTTAGTAGAGATGGGGTTTCCGTGTATTGGCCAGGCTGGTCTTGAACTCCTGACCTCAGGTGATCCACCTGCTTTGGCATTCCAAAGCCGTGAGCCATTGCTCTCAGCTGAAGATGATTTTTTAAAAATGAGACTCTAAGCAGGGGCTGGGTCACATGTGACTCTGAGATTTATTAGGGTTACATACATTGTCTTTAACTCTGGAAACAACCCTGTTAATTAGATATGAGGAAATTAAGCCCCAGAGAGGTTAAGCTACTTGCCCAAGGTCAAACAGCTGAAAGCACAGCTGGGATTTCCACACAGGTGTGATTCTCAAAAGCGAGTGTTCTTGAACCCTATTGGTCACTGTTGGCCAGCTCCCCTCCTGCAGCTCAGACTTTTCATGGGCGGATAGGCCCTGTATCATCTGCTTCCACGGCTCACTTACTCTCTGACAGAGTCATTCCTTCCGTCTGATCTCAAAACCTGCATTGGAGTGCTCCCTGAGCAAGGCTGTCTGCATTAAGTGTCTGGCAGCCAGCCCAGCCCAGGCAAATCTGAGAGGCACCAAACCATCAGATAACAGGAGCTTCTAGCCAGCAGCCCATGGGTGATACACTGGAGGGGCAGGTTAGGCAACATCACTGGAACCTATTCTGAAAAGAGAGGAGCCTATTTAGAAGGGGGAGTGGCCACAGTCCTGCACTCAGGAAGGAGACAAGTCTTTCTAGAGACTGATGAGCTCCATTGCTTAAAAAAAAAGTTTGAAAACCACTTTTCTGTAGAGACATCAAGCAAATTTAAAAATGCAATTATTACCTCCAAGAAAAAATGTTGTCTGAGAAAGCTAACGTAGGCTGGGCACAATGGCTCACACCTGTAATCCCAGCACTTTGGGAGGCTGAGGCAGGTGGATCGTTTAAGCCCAGGAGTTCGAGACCAGCCTGGGAAACATGGCAAAATTCCACCTCTACAAAAAACACGGCAAAAAAATTAGCTGGGTGTAGTGGCACACATCTATAGTCCCAGCTACTTGGGAGGCTGAGGTGGGAAGATCACTTGAGCCCAGGAGGCCTAGGCTACAATAAGTCATGATCATGCCACTCTCTTCCAGCCTGGATGACTGAGTGAGACTCCGTCTCAAAAAAAAAAAAAAAAAAAGAAAGAAAACTAATGTGATCACAGTGCTTAATGCTTTATGTACAATATTTACATGATTGTAATAATGTAAAAAATAAGATATTTATATCTTTTTTTTTTTTTTTTTGAGACGGAGTCTCACTCTGTTTCCCAGGCTGGAGTGCAGTGGCCAGATCGCAGCTCACTGCAAGCTCCGCCTCCCAGGTTTATGCCATTCTCCTGCCTCAGCCTCCCCAGTAGCTGGGACTACAGGTGCCCGCCACCTCGCCTGGCTAGTTTTTTGTATTTTTTAGTAGAGACGGGGTTTCACCGTGTTAGCCAAGATGGTCTCAATCTCCTGACCTCGTGATCCGCCCGTCTCAGCCTCCTAAAGTGCTGGGATTATAGGCTTGAGCCACCGTGCCTGGCCAAACATTTACATCTTAAGCAAGAATTGTGCTATGCTGTACTTGGAAGACAGAGGCAAGGAAAGTGTGTATGTGTGTGTAGTAAGAAGAGAGACAGAGCTGGAAAAAAGCTAGAGCCTCATTTTCCATAATAGGGAGCCAATAGGCTATGTCTAATACTTGAAAATCAAGATGCAGTGGTAAAAGCATGTAATTAAGAAATATGGGGGTAAGTGCATAAAGAAACAGCTAAAATCAGAGTAGGAAATGCAGAGGTGTCACAAGACGGGACAGGGGTTGTGGCTCTAGGCAGTAGTGGGTTGTAGATGCTTAACAACTGGGTCTCCAGATAAAAAAAGGCACTGATTCATAGTGTTTGCCAATTTTTGTGGTGTAAATATTCCCAAGATCACTGATTTCAGGCTAATGTCACCAGATACAGAGATAGAAGAGGCTCTCAGCACACTATAATAGAATATTTCCACTATGCAAATGTAATAGGCACAGATAACCTCAAGAACACAGATAATAGTGAAATAATTGGGAAGTAATAAATTTTTAATATTTAGTACTTCTGCTTTTACTACAACTTAATTGTAAGTTTATTCAATGTAATTTATAATAATGGCTCTGTTTAACAACCAGCTTGCAAAACTCCTAAATTTCTTAAAAAAAATTTTACCAACAGGCTCTCACGAGCCAGCACAAGCCAACCCCAGCACATCACTTTGCAGTGCTACAGGCTGTAGAGTATCATTAGACCTTCTGACCTCTGCACATTTATTACTTTAACAAACATAAAAATTAAAGAAAAAACATAATGCCTCTGTCAAATGTTGTAAAGGAAGCTGATTGAAATTTTTTTTTAAATGTGAGCAATTTTATCCCCAAGCCCCACATATGCCTCTGTTGTACAAGTTACTGTTTCTGTATAGGGAGTGTGACCAGAGACCAAACTTGGTTCTGTCGCTAAAGCCTGGTTCCTAACGGCTACACAATGCTGTTTTCTCATGCTTCATACTAATCCACTAACACCAACACTAATACATACCTATTGATAATGTAATAGTATATTAACGTAAACACATTTGTATCGATTTACAAATATAATCAAATTTAATCCTCATCACAAGCCCATTTTACAACTAAGAAAACAGAGATTTAGTGAGCTTCTATGGAGTCAAGATTTTTCAGTGTTACATGACTGTACAATGACTGTTTAGATGGTCGACTCACAGAATTATCCCAGGGGTAGGGTTCTCAGAAGTCCAGGGCTCTAACCTGCCATCTGGTCCTCCAACCTCAGAGAACTTCAGTCTCAACAGAGCTGGGGCAGAGACCTTGCTGCCTGGGGTGGGGGGTGGAGGAAGAGTCCTATTCTTTGGAGTTTATAACCCTTAGGGAGATCTTCACCCTGTTCTTGTGGGCATTATCCTGGAGGGCTCACAGAACAAGTCCAGCCCTTCTTTGCTAGGACAGCCCTTCAATGTCAAATGTTGAATGGCAGCTGTTGTGCACTCTGAGTCTTCCCAAGGAAGAGCCCAGGGCTGGGGATCAGGTTGTATCTCAGATATACCCTGTGTTCCAATGCCAACAGACAGAGTTATTGGCAGATAGGGTGTCTTTTAGATATAACCTGATCCCCAGCACCAGGAGAGGGGCATGGACGCCCTGCTCCAGGATGAGTGGGAGTGTCAAGTAGGGCAACTTCTCCGGAGATCCACTTGACGGAACCTCTCCAACACTTTTAAAAGGTTCATGAACTTTGACCAATAATTCTGCTTTGGGAATATACCCCAGGGAAATCAACAGAGCAGCACACTAAAACAGTCACCACCATGTTATTTATCATAGGGACAGCAATGGGGACATTGTCAAAATAAATTACAGTACACCCATATAATTGAATATTCTGAGGTCATTTAAAATCATATATTCAAAGAGTATTTAGTGGCATGAGCACTGCTAAAGATCTACACTTAGTAAAACAGAATCAAGTTCTATACAGGTTGAGTATCCCATATCCAAAGTGCTGGGACCAGAAGTGTTTCAGATTTTGATTTTTTTTTGAGATTTTGAAATATCTGCATTTTACTTACTGGTTGAGCATCCCAGATCCGAAAATCCAAAATCTAAAGTGCTTCAAAGAGCATTTACTTTGAGCATCATGTCGGTGATCAATATGTTTCAGATTTTGGAGCATTTTGGATTTTGGGTTTTTGGATTTAGGATGCTCAACCTGTACATATAAAAGGATCCCTATCTATTTTTTAAAAAACCAACCTACAAGGAAATACATCAAAATGCTAATAGTGGGCCGGGCGCGGTGGCTCAAGCCTGTAATCCCAGCACTTTGGGAGGCCGAGACGGGTGGATCACGAGGTCAGGAGTTCGAGACCATCCTGGCTAACACGGTGAAACCCCATCTCTACTAAAAATACAAAAAAAAAAAAACTAGCCGGGCGAGGTGGTGGGCGCCTGTAGTCCCTGCTACTCAGGAGGCTGAGGCAGGAGAATGGCGTAAACCCGGGAGGCGGAGCTTGCAGTGAGCTGAGATCCGGCCACTGCACTCCAGCCTGGGCGACAGAGCGAGACTCCGTCTCAAAAAAAAAAAAAAAAAAAAAAAAAATGCTAATAGTGACAACATGTGAATAGTTGGATATTACTAGCAGCTTCCAATTCTAACAAACATATAAAATTGTTATTAAAAAACAGATATTATTACAAAAAACACACCTCCCATAGCCTTGATTGAAAAATACTCCTCTCTGGTTTCAAGCAAACAGGTCTTAAAGAATAATATGCAGACTGGTGCCTACCAGATTTACATGTTTTGAAAGCTTTTGTGCAACATAAATGTATTTGTTCATACAGGTTTCTCTACACCCTTGTTACCACATGGATGGTTTGGAGGGTGCTATGGCTTGAATATGTTCCCCAAAGTTCACGTGTTGGAAACTTAGTCTCCAATGCTACAGTGTTGGGAAGTGGTTATAAGAGATGATTAGGTCAGATTAGGCACAGCCCTCATGCATGGATTAATGTCTTTATCTTGGTAGTGAGTTAGTTATTGTGAGTGGGTTTGTTATAAAGTGAGTTTGGTCTTCTCTTGCTCTATCTCTCTTGCCCTTCTACCTTCTGCCATGGGATGTCACAGCAGGAAGGCCCTTGCCAGATACCTGCATCATGCTCTTTGACTTCCCAGCTTCCAGAACCGTAAGCCGAATACATTTCTGTGTATTATAAATTGCCAAGTCTGTGGTTTTTGTTACAGCAACATAAAACAGAATAAGACCAGGGAAAATACATCTTTGAAATTAAATAAAATTATATAATTAATTGAAAGTGCATTTCAATGTGTGTGTGTGTGTGTGTGTGTGTGTGTGTGTGTGTGTGTGGCATGCACTCAGGCAGCTATGGCTGGGCCCTCCCTTGGAAAGGCTGGTGGCATGGTGAGTCCGTGGGTGTAGCTCACCCAGCAAGCTGTCCAGGGGAGTGGTGGGTGCTCTCAGCCCCTGTCCAGGATTTTTTTGAACCCAGTGAACTGACTGGGAATGAGACAGTTTCAAACCAACCTGCATTGCAGCTTCAGCTTCCTAGATTCTCCCATCACTGCAGAGCTGAATTTTGTACATGGAAGCAAAATGTTTTCTTACCTAGAGAATCAGCTTAGTGAGGCAGAAATAACAGACTGAGCAGGGGGCAGGATTTCCACACCCAGTTCCAGCACTCACTGGCCCAGTGACCTTGAACATAACCCCTGGCCTCTCTGGGCTTCCCAGATTCCCAGACCCTGGTCTGATACCCTTACTACTTTTTCATGGTTTCCCTTTTTACTTTATGAAGCAAGACATACCTGCAACCACAGAGTGCCATGCTTCTGATGTACCAGCACAGAACACAGGACTCCACATTGAGTCTGGATGGCAATGCCAGAACTACCATGAAGAAGACAATAGTGATAATCAAAGACTATTTGATGAGTGATTGCAAAGTGCCAGGCCTTGTGTTAAGCAATTTTTTTCTTTTTTTTTTGAGACGGAGTTTCACCCTTGTTGCCTAGGCTGGAGTGTAATGGTGCGACCTTGGCTCACGGCAACCTCCATCTCTTGGGTTCAAGCGATTCTCCTGCCTCAACCTCCCAAGTAGCTGGGATTACAGGCATGTGCCACAGTGCCCAGGTAATTTTTTTAGTAGACACAGGGTTTCACCATGTTGGTCAGGCTGGTCTCGAACTCCCGACCTTAGGTGATCCACCTGCCTCAACCTCCCAAATTGCTGGGATTACAAGCATAAGCCACTACACCTGGCCATGTTAAGCAATTTATAGACATTTTAAAATTTAATCCTTGTAACAACCCTATAAGGTTTTATTAAATCCTTATAACCCTCTGGTAGCAGTTCATTTTATGGATGAGACACTGAGCTCTTGGAGGCGACTTGCCCAAGGTGACTCAGCTGGGAAGTGAGGAGCTATCATCTGCACTTGGCTGTCTGCCTCTAAGGCATCTCTGCTATGCTGGCTTCTGTTTCAGGATGTAGATGAGACACCAAGTAAACCAGGGAGGAAAGTCGTTAGAAATCAGTGTAGGAGGCCGGGCGCGGTGGCTCACTCCTGTAATCCCAGCACTTTGGGAGGCTGAGGTGGGCAGATCACCTGAGGTCGAGAGTTTGAGACCAGCCTGGCCAACATGGAGAAACCCTGTCTCTACTAAAAATGCAAAATTAGCTGGGTGTGGTGGCACATGCCTGTAATCCCAGCTACTCAGGAGGCTGAGGCAGGAGAATCACTTGAACCCGGGAGGCTGAGGTTGCAGTGAGCCGAGGTTGTGCCACTGTACTCCAGCCTGGGCAGCAGAAGCGAAACTCCGTCTCAAAAGAAAGAAAGAAAAAATCAGAAGTAGGAGCTCAACATTTCTAGTGTGGTTCCCACAACGGGTCGGTGGCAGCTCAGTCGTGAAGCCCCTTAGATTTGTTCTTGGAGACCCTCCCTTCCTACTCTTTTTCTCACCCAGTCTCTCTCCTCCTCTGCCTAGAGCTTGCCAAACTTGGCTACATTTTAGAATCACCTGGGAGTTTAAATAATCCCAATACCCAATGAGCAATATCAAGTTAATTATCAATAAAATAAAGTGATTAATTAATCAAACAATTAAGTATCAATTTAATCCCAATATCCAAGAGGCAGGAGCCAGGCACTGGTATTTTTAGCAGGTTTCCCAGACTGATTTCAATGAGCAGCAAAGACTGGGAACCACTACCCTAGAAGCTCCATAGCCTGCTGGGGCCTGGGCCTCCTGCCTCCTGGAGCACCTGAAACACTTATGCATTCTGAGTTAGCAGCTGAAGGTTAGTCTTGTCTCCTGTTGGGGAGGGTGAGCAATTAAAAACATTATCGGCCGGGCGCGGTGGCTCACGCCTGTAATCCCAGCACTTTGGAAGGCCAAGGTGGGCGGATCACCTGACCTCAGGAGTGTGAGACGAGCCTGGGCAACATGGCAAAATCCCATCTCTACTAAAAATACAAAAATTAGCTGGATGTGGTGACACGTGCCTGTAATCCCAGCTACTTGGGAGCCTGAGGCATGAGAATTGCTTGAACCCAGGAGACGGAGGTTGAAGTGAGCCGAGATTGCACATCTGCACTCCAGCCTGGGCAGCAAAGTGAGACTGTCTCCCCAAACAAAATTAAGAACATTATCATGCACATTTAATACAGGCTCATTTGTAGAAACCACAGGTAAAGCAAATAGGAAGATAGAAGTCACATTAGGTGATGAGCATGTAAAGGAGAACCCAGGGCAGTGGATAATGCTGAACCCAGCGGATGGGTGATTTACTGCCGGAATCCCAAGCCTCAGTATGAAAGATGTTTTTTCATGGGCCACCCCTATCATCACTTTCCCTCACTGCATGCTGTCCCATGCATCCCAGACCATCTGATTAGGTTGCTTACAGTCTTCTTGGCTCTCTCTTCTACGACTGGAAGTTAATATTAAAAGAGAGAGTCATCATAAACAGGTATTGCAGTCCTCCTCCCCAAAGTCCCGGGCAGAGATCAGACTCCCCGTGTTCCAGGCTCCTGGGCCTGAAGGAGGCTTTGCCCCCAACTCACATTTGCACAACCCCCAACACTTGCACAGACATTATCTTAATTAGTGTTACCCAGAGAAACCGACTAAATGAGGACACTTGCCCCTGGTCACACCACTTGGCAGGGACAGAACCAGAATGAGTTTATGCAGGCTCAGAGCTCTGGGTACCACTGTGGGGCGGGAGCAGGTCTCATGCTCCTAAACATGGATGTCCTTCATCCAAAGGGCTGCCTGCTCCACCACAGGGTGTTCCCTATTTTCCAGTGACTGTCCCCAACATACACATGTATATGCTTGCACGTGCAACACACACACACACACACACGTGTGCCACATAAGCTCCTCTGCTGTGGTCCTTTCTGCCCTGGCCTCTGGCTGTGTTCTTTCTCTCCCTCCACCCCAATCAAGACGTACTTGTCTTGTGTCCCCTATTTCAGGACCCTGCTTGCTTTGGCCAATTAATCAAGTAAACAAAAGCCTTCCAAGGAGGACTGGGAGACATTGGGTTAGTCCATTTCTCCTTGCGGGTCATCTATGTACATATTGACAGAAGCCTTTTAGAGAAAGCTGCTTGGCCCAAAAGTGTAATCTCCTGGGGTTTTTAGACTCTCAGACAGACTTCTAGGCCATCTATTTTGAGTCAAGGGCTTTATTCACTCTAGAGCTGGCAGGATTTCTGAAGTGGGCCCACTGGTTTATCTCCTTCCCTGTAATGTCTGCTCTTTTCAGTTCTCTCTCCAATCCACCTTACACACTGTTGCCTAATTTTGCTAGGATGCAACTCTGATGAAATAACTCCCCTGCTCCAAAATCTTCAATGGCTCCCTACTACCTAGACCTTAAAAGCCAAACTCCTTATCCAGGCATCAGAGCTGTTGTCATCCCAGCACAGTCCTGCCTTAACACTCTCCCTCAGTCCACTGCCTATGTCATGCACACGGTTATACACCTCCGCCTCCAATGCTCTTTCCACACTGAAGGACCTTTGGTTCCTGGTTCACCCCTGCCACCAGGCTGCGAGCACCATGATGACAGTGGTCTTGATAAAGGTCGCACTCTCTTGTTGAGAGGCAGAACATGCTCCGCAGGGAGGGAGGTGAGGCAGGTGTGTCCTGAGATGGTGAAATCCCTGCTTCCCAGCATTCGAGGCCTTAAATGTGACTGGTAGGGAAACTGCAGAGGGAAGGTGAGGCTCCCAACATCCAGTCCCACCGTGCTGTCTCAATATCCTACAGTGGGGGGGGGAGGGTGTGGTACACAAATACTGTAACTGTTGGAAACGTGAGAAGTGGCAAAAAAAAGTTACATGACGGCATCCATGCAAATTGTGGGAAAAGCACATTTCTGGTTTAGGCAGAAAATCAAAAGAAAAGGACAGTGCTTGCACCATCTTGAGGCTGCCGTCACTAGCATTGGCTTTCTCCTCCCCCGCCACAGAGCCGTGTTCTCCAAGCAGGTGGGAGTGCTGGGGTTACGGGGTCTGGACCAACAAGGGAGTCAGCTCTGGAGTCTTCAGTATCTTCCCATGACTGGGCCCCAAACCGGCCTTTGCCCTTCAGGCTCCCCACCAGAGGCCTTCCTGAACATCAGGACCCCCTCCCCAGAGGAAGCTACCCTGAATGCGGGTGGCCTAGAGAGACATATAGGCATGGAGGATCCTGGGCAGGTGGAGCTCCGTCAAGGTCAGGAGCGGATTCCTAAGTCTGCCCTCCGCTTTTTGGCTCAGAGGCCTGGCTTTCTGCCATACCAGGGGCCCTCTCAATAGAGGACCCACCAGAACTTCTCCTGTGTGTGGGGGCTGCTGCCAAAAGTATAAAAACCCCTCCTTCCGTTTACCATCTGGCCCAAGGAACGGGGAGGGAAGAGGGCTCTCCCGCCAGGTGCCCTTCCTGTAACACCCCAATTCCCCACACCTCTCCTGTAGCGTGAAAGGAAACTTGTTTTGAGTTGTAATTTTTTTGCCCAGCCCACCTGGGATTTGGGGAGCATTACTACAGCAGAAGGGCAGCAGCCTGGGATTCAGGGGACCCGGGTTTTCATCTCAGCTCTGCTCTGCACTGGCCGAGTGGCCTGAATCTCTGTCTCTCTAGGTCTCAGTCTCTCCCTGCGAAAAGTGAGACATTTTTTGGGGGTAGGGATAATAAACGTGGTATTCTTGCCCCTCCTGGAGTTTCTGTATCTACAACAGGCATTGCCAATCGCTCACTGAGTCCTGCCTGAGCCCAGCAGTCCTCAGCACAGCATCTAGGGAGTCCCGACCAGTCGATCAGAGAATGTCAATCGGGGGCCACGTGATCTCTTAGAGCCCTGACAACTGTAAACATCCTGAGCCCCTTGCTAAGCCTCTGAGACTCCCTGTACCTCTCTGTATTCAGAGAGGATTCCCGGAGGCCTCTGATGAGTTAATCCCCACAAATGCCTCTACATCTGCTCCTTCCTCTCCAGGTGCACCCTGCCTTCCTGAGGCACTCCAGTCTTCTAATTGGTCTCCACGGTGCTGGTCTCTTCTTGAACCCCAGAGCAAGATCAACCTTCTATAACTATTACTTTCCTCGTGCAACTCCTCCAGAATCTTCCATGGCATACGTAACTATCTGTAGGATTTTTTGGCAATTGGGCATCCAAGCCCCCTTCCTGATTTGGAGGAGGACTCTCTCACTGTGGGCTGTCCTGGTGGGATGCAGTGCCCCACCACGAAAGCTGAAGCAGGGGCTCCTCCTATCCAGGGTCCTCTGCTGTCCAGGGACAGGGCACGGGACTGGGTTTGGCCAATCAGACTCCTACCCAGGGTGGGCTGAGACTGGGCCCTTGGGAGCTGTCTTGGTGCTGATCTGGTTCCAAGTCTGGCTCTTCACTGCCACAGCCCTAGCCCTTTAAATCTATGAAGCCCCGAGGACTGGGGTTGGCAGTGATTTCTGTTGCTAGCAACAGATAACCACATCTGTGTTATCTCTGCTCCTCAACAATGTCTCCACTTTTCAGAGACAGAAACTGAGACCTAGAGAGACAGAGATTTGGGCCACTCAGCCAGTGTGCAGCAGGAATCCTGTCAGCTCCCCTTTCTCCGTCTTATCAGATCCAACTTACCTGCCTGGCCCTCGAGGGGCACGCACACCCTGTTCCCACCCCCACCTGCCCTCTAACCTTATTCTTTGGTTTGCTCAACCCTACAGGGGTCGCACTTCTCAAGTGTAACAGATCCAATTTTAAACATGATGTCTCAGGTCCTATGAAAATAGTGATATCTGCCCCAATCCGAATATTTGGATGACCACACTTTTTCCCAGACTTCTTCTCTAAGGAAACACAGATCTTCTCTGCCAGCTCATGTGTGTCCTGACCCTTGGTTTGGGAAAATATGGTCCCCAATCAGGGTGCTCCTCACTGGCCCCCTGCCTGCCTTCCTTGTGACACAGTCCTTAGAAAGGCTGGCTCCTGGCTGGGCGCGGTGGCTCAAGCCTGTAATCCCAGCACTTTGGGAGGCCGAGACGGGCGGATCATGAGGTCAGGAGATCGAGACCATCCTGGCTAACACGGTGAAACCCCGTCTCTACTAAAATACAAAAAAAAAACTAGCCGGGCGAGATGGCGGGCGCCTGTAGTCCCAGCTACTCGGGAGGCTGAGGCAGAAGAATGGCATGAACCCGGGAGACGGAGCTTGCAGTGAGCTGAGATCC
>NC_045439.1:141851713-141883718 GCF_002776525.5 Piliocolobus tephrosceles | reverse complement strand
TATAGCTATTGCTTTCTGTGTCCTGTTAAGAAAACTGCCTACTACAACTGTGCACTGTACAACTCAAGGGGGTACCATTTGCATGGTGCAGAGCCTTCTGTGGTGCTCTGGGCCTAACCGTGACACTGTCCTGCTTCTCCATTTAGCACTGTCTTGTATTGTTTGCTTTATTTCATGGATGTTTGTTGCCTTCCCAAGAGATTTATCCACACTTTCATCTTAAATGAGATAATCATGGAGGGTTTCCAGCAGAGTGTGAGACACGAATGAAACCTCAGAGGTACAGACATGCTTCTTACACCCTCTGGTCTCAAACACAATGCTGGTCTATATTCAGGATCAAATGATTTCCCCAGCCACATGCTGCCAGCTGCAAAGATACTGTTGTCATTGAAGTGGGAGTGGGTCACATGGCACCATCCACACGCTCCCAGGCTGGGCCACTCTGCCTTGCCTCTTAGGGGTAGCCACTGAGAGAACAACCATCCATCAAGAGCGTGCACACTCTGCAGGAACCCAGTGCCTACCATCTTCCCTGCCCAGACACCATAGAGACTCAGCCCTGGGCCATCACTGTCCCCATGGAATCCATGGAATCCGTGGGCTGGGCAGGGGACCTCTGACTCAGACCTTCAGCCTTGCTCCATGAGGGACATGTAAGGGGCCAGAGAAGGAGATGCACCACCTCCGAGGCAATGTCCCTGGGATATCTACGACCTTGAAAATGTCCTTCATATTGTAAGTGAACAGCCCAATGTTGAGGTGACCCTCCCCATCCCAAGCTTTCTCTCTGCTGCATCTGTGGAGACTGGTTTATCCTTAGGGCCTGGGGTAGTGGGAGAAGGAACATACTGCACTCCAAACCCATAGAAGTCAGGGTCTAGTTTGGTTCAGCTCACGCTAAAGACTGATCAAGCAAGTTCCTTCCTCCCAGGGCTTCAGTGTCCCTGTGAACCAATAAATACAAACTCACTGGGCACAGCGCCTGGCCCCACAGAAGCACTCAATAAATGGTAGTTATTATTATCAACTGCAAAATGCAGGTTAGCTTCCTCCCTCTGCCTCTGTGCTCTGCACAGCCCCTGGGACCAGACCCTCCTTTGTACTGTGCTTAGTGGCTGCCATGGCTGTCACCCTCACCAAGGGTGAGCTTTCCGTGGGTGGGGCATGTGTCTAACCCATCTTTGTACAGACCCTTTGGCCTAGCATGGCCAGCCTCCCTGGTGCATGTGCTCAGAAAGTGTCTGCACAGTGGACCTGAACCATCAGGGCCCTTCCACCTCTGCCAGTCTGGGGTGATACGTTGAATCTCCACCCAGCTCACCAAACACAGACAAGGACCCTCCCTGGGCCTGGAGCTGGCCACCTAGAGATGAGTAAGATGGGATGGTGCCCTTGGATGTCACTTCCACCACATTCTGTCTGTTTTAGTCACTACTGTATCCCCACACCCAGCATAGTGCCAGGGCCGTAGTAGAGTCTCAGTAAATATCTACTGAACTCATCCACAAGTGAGAAGCAGGTGATATTTCTGGGAAGGCCCTCACTCCGCCTGACCAGCTCAGAGGGCCAGGGCAGGGACTGGGTCCTACTGTCAAGCAGAGTTGGGCTGCTGGAGGAGGAAAGGAGGTGAACACACCCTGGGTACAGTGGTCCCCTGGCCTCTAGCCAGATCCACTATCTTTCCAGTAACCTAGGGCTATATTTTCTCTTTTTTTGAGACGGAGTCTCGCTCTGTAGCCCGGGCTGGAGTGCAGTGGCTGGATCTCAGCTCACTGCAAGCTCCGCCTCCCGGGTTTACGCCATTCTCCTGCCTCAGCCTCCCGAGTAACTGGGACTACAGGCGCCCGCCACCTCGCCCGGCTAGTTTTTTTGTATTTTTTTAGTAGAGACGGGGTTTCACCGTGTTAGCCAGGACGGTCTCAATCTCCTGACCTCGTGATCCACCCGTCTCGGCCTCCCAAAGTGCTAGGATTACAGGCTTGAGCCACCGCGCCTGGCCTATATTTTCTACTCTAATTCTTCCCTACCTGAGCACTGGAGGACCAGCAATGAAGGCTGGGGTTTGGGTGTGTGGTGCCTGTGTTTTTGGGCTCCCAGGGGACACAGTGTGGGCAGCTCTTCTGAGCTTGGTGCTGGCTATGATCCCTGGACACACTCAGCTGCTTTCTTTTCTTTTTTTTGAAATGGAGTCTCGCCTTTCTCCCAGGCTGGAGTCGTGGCCCAATCTCAGCTCACTGTAACCTCTGTCTCCTGGGTTCAAATGATTCTCCTGCCTCAGCCCCCTGAGTAGCTGGAATAACAGGCACACACCACCACATCTGGCTAATTTTTATATTTTTAGTAGAGATGGGGTTTCACCATGTTGGCCAGGCTGGTCTTGAACTCCTGACCTCAGGTGATCTGCCCGCCTCTGCCTCCCAAAGTGTTGGGATTACAGGCATGAACCACCACCTGCTGTCTTTTCCCTGTTATTGCCCAAGGGCCCTGGGGCGCCCTTCTAGGGGCTCAGTGTGAGGGAGGGGAGAAAGGGCTCCCATTGATACAGAAATTGTGGAATCCCTCCTCCTCCTCCCCCTGCTCTTACTATGGAGCCCTAGGCTGTTCTGCTGACTCCTTCTCTCACAACAGGACCTGGGTCTGCCATCCTCCCAGACACAGTGGGAAAGGTCCTAACTCTGCCAGGGCTGCAGGAAGAGCCAGCGGCCAGTGGCATGGGTGCCGTACAAGTCACCCGGGGGGAAGGTCAAGTGCACGTTAGGCCTTTGTCAGGAAGCAACAGACCTTGCAGGGGAAAGGAGGGCTCCTGTTAATCATGGAGGGGCAGCGCAGTCTCCTGGGCCAGGGGGCTGGGCCTCACCAGGCCTCCGAGAGGCAGGGGATTTTCAGGAAAGGACAGGAAACTCTCAACCCAGCTAACGTTCACGGTTTTCCATGGCTGCGGAGAGCCTGTGGCTGGCTGAACCAGGGGATCAGGACCTGTTCTTGACACAGTAGAGGGGACTTGGCCACTCAGCTGTGGTGAAGGAGATGGTGAAGGCAGGAACAGACATACCAGGAGTGGGGAGGCAGGAGACGCACAGAATGGGGCTGGGCAGTGTGTGAGGAACCCTCCAACCTGGTAGGGTTGTTTTATCCGCAGAATGGACAGGGGCTGAGCCAGGGTGGACAATATCCCAACACGAAGTCACCAAGGCCTGTGACAAGGACAGCTATTTTCTTCCTGCCCATGGAGGTTTTGAAGGTCCGCTCCCAAACAACCTTTGCCTCTCCAAGCAAATCCCTGAAAACCCCTGGAGCACAGCCTCAGTATCCCCCCGCCGCCACCTGGCCTTTCCCAGAAAAGCTGCCTCCCAGCTGCCCAAGGCAATGCTTTCTCTGTGGCAGAGAGGGGCCCTTGTACTTAGCCATTGCATGACAGTGGGAGGGTCTCAGCTCCACCCTCTGCTGTGTGGCCTTTAGCCAGCCCTATCCCTGTCTGGGCCTCATTTGCATCATCTGTACAATGGGGCTTTGTGCAGGGTGACCTTTGAGGTTCTGGAATTTTCTTATTTGTAGTCTCTGCCCAGGCCCAGTGGGAATGACCAGCAGTGCACCCTGCAAATATAGTGATGGGGGCTGGGGTTCAATTGGGAACTTTACAGGAAGGGTAGAGGAGCAAGCTTTGGGGAGGAAGGGGGAGCACTGACAAATGGCTTGGAGGAGAGGGAGGGTGTGCCTCCCGGGCTCCAGGCCTGGTGGGGAGCACAGTTCCGGAAGTGCTGCTAAAAACAGGTCTTGCACTGGGCACCGTGGCTCATGCCTGTAATCCCAGCACTTTGGGAGGCTGAAGTGGGAGGATCACTTGAACACAGGAGTTCAAGACCACCCTGGGCAGCACAGTGAAACCTGTCTCTACAAAAAAAGAAAACAAATTAGCCAGGCATGGTGGTGCGTACCTCCGGTCCCAGCGACTTGGGGAGGCTGACGTGGGAGGGCCAACTGACCCAGGAAGTTGAGACTGCAGTGAGTCGCGATGGCGCCACTGCACTCCACCCTGCGTGACAGAGCACGACTCTGTCTTAAAAAAAAAAAAAATCCAGAAGAAACAAAAAACACAGATCTTGGGTCACTGCTAGACCTCCCAAGTCAGGTCAGGGCCTCTGGGAACAAGCATTTTAAACACTCTCCTCAGGTGGCCGCGGTGTGCGCATGCTAGCACAGAGGCGGCAGCAGGACTTGGGAACCACGGCTGAGACCTGCACTCCAGCTTGGGAGTCTCATGGACTCTAGTTCAAGTCCTGCCTCTGCAGCTTTCTGAGAATAACAGCCCCATGTCACAGGGGAGCAGGGACAGTGTGTGGAGGTGTCTGGCATTTGACAGGTTTAGTCAGTGGTGGTTATCCTTGCAGACCCCTCAACCTCTGGCACCTCAGTCCTGACAGCTGAGGAAGGTGACTTGAAGCTAGATTGGCCCCTGGAAATTAAAGGCTAAGGTGGGCCAGGAGGCAGAAGTCCTGCTTCAATTCAGAATCCTCTGGAGGGTTTGTGCAGCTCATCATGACTCCTACGTCCCTCTCCCATAGATGCGGACACTAGCAGTCATGTTAGCACCACAAGTGTTGGCCACTGCCAGCACACGTTAAACTGATTGGATCATAATGGGCATCTGACTAAAGCTGAGCCAATCAGATATCCTTATCTTCCCCCACTGTGCCCTTGCACACACAAACACACAGCTGATTGGGCCAGGATGAGCGTACAACTCAAACTGAGCCAATCAGATTCCCTGACCACTCTATTTAAATTAAGCCACCTCTCCACCTTCCCACACCCCTGTCCCCTTCCCTAATCAATTTCTCCTCCTAGCATTATTCTATTCTATTCTATATTCTATTCTATTTCTGTTCTATTATTATACTATATTATACCCTATAATCCACTTTATTATCTGTCTCCTCCATTAGCGTGTAGGCCCCATGAAGGCTGGGGTTTTTGTCTGTGTTGTTCACTGCTGGGTCCCCAGTGTTTCCCACAGTGCCTGGTACAGAGAAGGTGCTCAGTAAAAATTGGTTAAGTGAATAATTTCTCTCTTCCAGGAGGTGGAATTGCAGCTAACATTTACAGAGAACCTGCAATGTGTTAATGTTTTCTAAGCACTTTAAATATGTACTAACTTGTTATGATCTCCATAACCTTGGTTTTATAAAAACAGGTCTATAAGCATCTTGAGTCTCACTACCTCTGTGGAGGAGTTATTATGTCCCTAACTTAAGAGATGAGACAACGGAGGCTCAGAAGGGTTCATGGTCTTGCCCAAGGTCATGCAGCAACTAAGTGGCAAAGCTCAAACTAGAATCTACAGCTTCACCTCCTACCTCCTCGAGTCCCCATTTCTTTCCAGACACAGGACACCCCTCCTCTGCCTAGAAGATGCTATTCCTGCCCTCTGAGGCTTTACTTTCCCTGGGAAGGTGAGCTAGAGGAAGAGGCTGAACTGACTGAGGAAAGGGAATTGACATAGCTTGTTTTCTGTCCTCGAAGTTACTGTGAAATCCTCATGAATGACTGATAGCAAAATGGGAGGCAGCTGCCGCAAGGGGAATTCCAGAGCGTGCTGAAGCGAGGTACAAACATTCCAATTCATGCTGGACTAGAAGGATTTTCGCCATCATGGCTGCCTTCTTCAGATTACCTTCTGCTCTATTTCCCAATTTAAGTGTGGCTCACGGAGCTGAGAACAATACTGTACTTCCAGCCTGTGGTCTGACCAGTACAAAAGGAAGGGGGAAGATTTCCTCTTTCTTCTTGCCTGAGTCTTTTTGCCTTATACAAGAATCTCTGACTCTCTAGTTGACTGATACCTGAAGTTCTACTACTAGGGATTCATTCCTTTGGTGCTCCACCTTGCTGCTCTCAAAATAAAATAAAAATATCCCTAAAGAGAGCGTAGTGCGGGATATATCTGGTCACTGTTGACTCATTCTGAATAAGCTTTGAGAACATTCCTGAAGGCAGGTCTGAGGGAACAGAGCATGAGGGCACCAGTGGAAAGGCTGGAGGGAGAGATAAGGAGGGAATAAGGTAGCTGGGATCAGGGCAAACCCTTATTCAGACGCTGCCTGGTGAGGTCATGGAGCACTGCTGAGTTTGATGTTCTTCGCGTGTGCTCCACGGAGAAGCCCCTGCCCACGAGCCTTTCTCTGGCAGTCAGGGCCCCTACTCTTCCACCCCACCACCAGTGCAAGGCCAATTTGGGGAGGGCACTTGCTTGAGGTCACCCAATGAGTAAGTGGGAGATGGCTGTGCCTGGCCACACCCAGGTTTGCAGACACCCAGGCCAGTGCCCCATCCCGCCTGTCAGTTCTGGAGATCTTGCTCACAGGAAGGGCAGCAGGGTCACCTGAAGACACAGGGCACACAATCACCTGGGGCATTGGCTGGATTCACTCCCGAGTTGCAGACACTGGCGGGCATTCCGATGGCCTCGCCTGCCTTCCTGGCACATCTGTGCAAAGGATATCTCCTGCCCACCGTCCCGAAGCCCCCAGCAGGGAGCTCTCAGACCCCAAAGGGTTGCTTCCTCTCTGGAAAGCCTCGCCTGGCCAGAGGGCTGCATCGTGGCCAAGCAGGAAAGCTGTGCTACCAGCATTCTACCAGCAGAGGGCGGTGGCTGCGCTGCTCTCAGACACATCCAAGCTCCTAGGCTGTGTGGGAGGGAATTGAGCCGACCAGGACGGGAGACACACAGGCAGCCTCACTCCGGCTCCCAGTCAACCCCAGCTCACAACTGTGCCTATCACTGAGAAAATTCTTCATAATGAGATGAAAATCCGCCTCCTTCTAACTTTTGCCATAAGCTCCTACTTCTGCTTCTGGGTCCACAGAAAAATTCAATCACTCTTTCATTTGCCAGCTCTTGGGAGCTGGAGTCCCTTTCCTAGTTGGTCACCCACAGTGCTGCGGGTCTTGGCAGGACACACTTTCCTTCTTTTTTTTTTTTTTTGTTTGACGGAGTCTTGCTCTGTTGCCCAGGCTGGAATGCAGTGGCACGATCTCGGCTCACTGCAAACTCTGCCTCCCCTGTTCGGGCGACTCTCCTGCCTCAGCCTCCTTAGTAGCTGGGATTACAGGCGTCTGCCGCCACACCCGGCTAATTTTTGTATTTTTAGTAGAAACAGGGTTTCACCATGTTGGCCAGGCTGATCTCGAACTCCGGACCTCAAGTGATTCGCCTACTTTGATCTCCTAAAGTGCTGGGATTACAGGCGTGTGCCACGGCGCCCGGCCGGGACACTTTCCTTTTCTAAGAAAGTTTTATTTTATTGAGACAGTGTCTCACTCTGTGTGCCCAGGCCAGAGTACAGTGGTGCGATCACAGTTTACTGCAGCCTCGACTGCCCAGGCTCAAGAAATTCTCCTACCTCAGCCTCTCAAGTAGCCAGACTCAGGCATGCCTGGCTAATTTTTTATTTTTTTTCATTTGTAGAGACAGGGTTGCCCAGACTGGTTTGGAACTCCTGGGCTCAAGCAATCCTCCCACCTCAGCCTTCCAAAACGCTGGGATCAGAGGCATGAGCCTTTGTGCCGGGCCTCCTCTTTATTTCTCATCTTTAAGAGATTGATGCATCCCGATCAATTCTGAGGCTCCTTCTAACTCTGACATTCCAAATGACACTCCTTTCACAGTTACTGCAGAAGGGCAGAAGAGGGCAGACTGTGCACTTCCACCACCCACCTCCCTGGCTTGGATTTCCGCACTCACAGTGGCCCCCATTCACCACCCCTGTAAGCTACAACTTGTTTGTAGACCCTTTCCCTGGGGGTGTGGGTTCTCCTGCCTGCTATGTCCTCACATCCGCCTGCACCTGAGCTCATCTTCAACCCACACCCCACACCCTGGTACCTCCCATTAGGCACATCTGATCCAAACTGTGGTATGAGGGGCTGCTCCAAGGTCGCTGAGCTCACGCTCTGTGGCTCTCACATTCCACCTGCTGTCCCTGGCCACTTGGTGGGGTGGGGAGGGACAGGTTCATGGGGTGGCAGGTCCTTGCCTCATAACCTAAGGGGCCTGGTTTGCTGTCTGATGTATCTCCTCCTCTCCCTAGGCCACTCCATCCCAGAACAGGATTCTTCCTGGTTCTCGAGGCACCGTTTCTTCAAAGCTGGGTCACTGTATCACTTGCAGTCTCTTTTGAGAGTCAGATGAATTCACTGTCTTCAGACATTTCTGTTTTAACTTCAAAAATGATGTGTATTATACTTGACTCATGTCTGTAATCGCCGCACTTTGGAAGGCTGAGACAAGAGAATCGCTAGAGTCCAGGAGTTCGAGGTCAGCCTGGGCAACATCGTGAGACCCCATCTGTACACACACAAAAATTAGCCAGGCATGGTGGTACACATCTGTGGTCCCAGCTATTATACAAAAATTATTCGTACTTAGCTCATGCCTGTAATCCCAGCACTTTGGGAGGCTGAGGTGGGAGGATCACTTGATTCCAGGAGACTGAGGCTGCAGTGAGCCATGACTGTACCACTGCACTCCAGCCTGGGCGACAGAGTGAGATTCTGTCTCAAAAAAATTTAAAAACCAGAAAATTATGCGTACTCAAAGAAGATGACTTGAAAAACACCAAAAAAGTACACACACACACACACACACACACACACACACACACACACACCCCTCCTGATTACCAAGTTGCTCAGGGATAGTCACTGTTACTTTAGATGTAAATCTTCCCCCATGCTGCACTCAGTGAACAAGTGGAGTGCGGTCTTTTTGCCCCTGTTCACTATTCCTGTGGGCCCCATCATGCTCCCAAGGGCTTCCAAAAAAGCCGGGCACAGTCAGAACTTTGGGAGGTAATGGATAGCCCCTGACTGCCCCTTAGAACACACTTTCCCCTGTTAAGCACTTTCACCCTGGGATGGTCCCCTGTAATCCCACCTCCTGGTATACATGCCCTGTGTGGTCCCCTCCCGTATTACACCAGGGTTGGTCTGTGTTACCAATAGAATGTGGCCAGGGTTACACACGATTCCAGTTTCTGCCTGGGCTCTCTTGCTCTCACCTGGATCATCACTCAGAGGAGGCCAGCTGCCATGAGTGAGGACACTGGGCCTATGAAGAGGCCAGGTGGTGAGAGACTGAGGTCTCTGGCCAACAGCCTGCAAAGAAGTGAGGCCTTCTGCCAATAGCTGCGAGAATGAGCTTGGAAGCGTATGTTCACCAATCGAGCCTTCAGATGACTGCAGCCCTGGCCGACAGCTTTAACTGCAACCAAATGAGACCCTGAACCAGAACTACCCAGCTACATTTTAGGGTAATTTGTTATGCAACAGTAGAAAACGAACACAGACGTATTTTCTATTTGTTGTGAGGGAGGCAGAACAGGCATTCTCATCTCAGATTTTGATATGGGAAACTGAGGCAGGTAAGCCATGTGGGTGAGGCTTTGGCTTACATGTGGGTCTACAGCCAACAGAGGTGGTGAGCCAATTGTCCTGGGTCTCAAACTGTGGGCACAGTCTCTGACATTTCAGAAGATCCCTCTTCACTTTTTAAAAAAGTAGGGAAAAAAAAAAACCCAGAAAAATTGGGAAATACAGATGAAGAATAATTCCTGTTATGTCCTGGTGAGTATCAGCTCCACTTTATGCCCAGCTGGAGAGAGTGGTTGTGGTTCCTTTTCCTGTGCCATTGAACATTCTTGGACAGCATCATTTTCATGGCTGTCTTGTATTCCACAGTATGGCTGTACTACAATACATTATGCAATCCCCCATTTTTTGATCCATAAGTGCTTTATAATTTCCAATACTCTAAAATGGCTGAGGCAAACATTGTAGCTGAATCTTTCCACACATGAATTTTTAAAAAGATAAATTCTTATAAGTGAAAATGCCAGGTAATAGGTCTGCACCATAAAAAAATGTTTTTGTTATGAATTTTAAAATGCCTTTCACAATGGTTGTGCTAATTTACCCTCTCATCAGCAACTCAAGAGAATGGCCATTTCCCTATAACCCCTGACAGCACCTGATATTATAATATTTTTATCTGCTTATTTTCAGATGAAAAATATCTCATTGTTTTCCTTTGCAACCTTCCTTGTAAGGTTGCTTATATCTTCATTTGCTGAGAAGATATTTGCATTTATTTGCTTGTAATTCTTCTGATTCTATGAGGCACTCAATTATTTGCTAATGGTGTATTGGTGTTTATCTTTTTCTTAATAATTTATAAGAGCTCTTTGTATATCAGAGATATTAATTCTGTGTATTAGTTCCTTATCACATTCATTGCCATCTTTTCACTTCTGATCCATCTATGGAAACTAATGATTCTAAATATTTCTGCTGGCTGGGTGTGATGACTCATACCTGTAATCCCAGCATTTTGGGAGGCTGAGGCAGGAGGATCACTTGAGCCCAGGAGTTCAAGAGATCAGCCTAGACAACACAGTGAAACCCTGTCTCTACCAAAAAAATAACAAAATTAACCAGTCTTAGTGGTGCACACCTGAAGTCCCAGTTACTTGGGAGGCTGAGGTGGTAGGATAGCTTAAACCTGGGGGGTGGAGATTGCAGTGAGCTGAGATCACACCACTGCACTCCAGCCTGGGCAACAAAGCCAGACCCTGTCTCAAAACAAAACAAAACAAACCACTAAATACTTCTGCTTTGCCATCTTGGTTCTGATCCAGTCCTCTACTAGTTGATTATCTATACATAATTTTTCAAAAGTTTTAAAATTTTTCTTCCCCCTTCCCCCACCACCGTTGCCTTTTTTTTTGAGACAGAGTCTCGCTCTGTCACCCAGGCTGGAGTGCAGTGGCATGATCTCGGGTCACTGCAACCTTTGTCTCCTGGGTTCAAGCAATTCTCTTGCCTCAGCCTCGTGAGCAGCTGGGATTATAGGCATGCGCCATTATGCCCAGCTAATTTTTGTATTTTTAGTACAAATAGGGTTTCACCACGTTGGCCAGGCTGGTCTGGAAGTCCTGACCTCAAGTGATCCACCCGCTTTGGCCTCCCGAAGTGCTGGGATTATAGGCATGAGCCACCGCACCCAGCTTTATTTATTTTTTCTTATTTGGTTTATTTCTCCAAGAAAAATACATTTATTTTATTAGCAGGAAACTGTCAGGGGTTTCTTTGTTGAGCCCAAAACCCACCCTTGGATTGATATTTTTAGTAAGTTGAAATTTTTTTCCTGAAACTCATAGCTAATTCAGAGCCAGCCTTGCCCATGGAGCTCAATGAAAGTGAGGCCAAAAGTCAAGGTCAGTCACGGGAATGGATTGCTCTTCTTGGCTGTCCTAGCCCTGGCCCACTCATGCCTTCATGCAAAGCATACTGCAATTTTGGTCAGAGAACACGTCCCACCCACCAGGCTGGAAAACCAGCCACATTCTTCACAGCCACTTCCCACCTTTGCCCTGGCCAGCAAGAAGACCTGTTCCCTTTAGGGAATCTGCCCAATTGCAGAGGTGCCAAGGTGCCCATGTGGATTTCACATACCCAGCTGTGTCCTGAGAGATAAAGGCTCCAAGTCGCCTTCCCCTCAGCACAGCAAACAGGCCATGGTCTGGGCATGAACAGGGCTCCCTGCTTCTCAAGGCCGAGTCCTGTCTCCAGCTTTCTTTCTTTCTTTCTTTTTTTTTTTTGAGATGGAGTTGCAGTCTTGTCACCCAGGCTGGAGTGCAATGGTGTGGTCGTGGCTCACCTCAACCTCTACTTCCCAGGTTCAAGCAATTCTCCTGCTTCAGCCTCCAGAATAGCTGGGATTACAGGCATGCGCCACCACGCCCAGATAATTTTGTATTTTTAGTAGAGACGGGGTTTCTCCACGTTGGTCAGGTTAGTCTTGAACTCCCGACCTCAGGTGATCTACCTGCCTCAGCCTCCCAAAGTGCTGGGATTACAGGCGTGAGTGTGCTCGGCCTGTCTCCGGCTAGTTTCTATGGGGTGTGTTGTTACCCTATTTCTTTGTGTAGCTCAAGTGAGAGGTAACCTTGAGCTTGAAACCATCCAATGGCTTCCCACAGCACCTAGAAGAAAATCCAAACTGGTGTGGTCTCCAAGGTTCTGGGTAGCCCACCCCCTGCCTACCATTGGCTTCCCACCCTGGGGCTCCCCACCCTGGGCCTCAGCACATGCCGTTCTCTCTTCCTAGGACATGATTCTTCCCCGTGCTCTTTACTTGACTGGCTCCTTCCCATTCAAGTTTGCAGAGACGTCCTTCTGACTGTCTTGCCTAATATATCCCTCGCAAGTCTCTATGGCATCACTGTGTTGGATTTCTTCACAGCACCCATCGCTGTCTGATGTAATCTTAATGACTGTTTGCAGCCTTGTTCATTGTTTGTCTCCTGACTGGCTCACACAGCTCCTGAGAACAGGGACCTTGTCTGTGTTGTCTGCACGATCCAGAAGGTTCTTGGATCTTCGGTAGTGCCTCTCCTCCCTGGTCCTGGGCCATGCCTGCAGGTAGCAAGTCTGAGCATGTTGTGGGGCAGATGACCTAGGCCCTCTCGCTGACCAAGGCTCGCTGTGTGTCAGGCACGGTGCTAAACTCTTAGCCAGCATCACTCTATTTTATTCCAGTTCCAACACTTTCCAGCTGTGCGACTTTGTATAAGCTATACCTGTTTCCTCATCTGCAAGGTTGCTGAGTATTCAGTGGCACCAGGTGTCTCAAGAGCTTAGAACAGTCCGTGGCCCGTTGTATGTGTTCAACAGGTGTGGGTGATTACTGTCATCAGGACAATTCTGCCAGGTGGGATTTATTACTTCCAGTTTATAAATAAGAAATCCAAGGCTTTCGGGAGTCATAACTCATCTAGAAAATGGCTGGGTCAGGACTCTAGGTCCTGAAGCCTATGGTTTTTACTGCCCCATATTCTATTTCCAGAGATGGAAGTAACTGGTCTGAGTCTCTTTCCTTTCCAGCGACTCCCTCCACCAAAACATAGAACTAGCTCTTTCTGCATTCCTCCACATCCCTCCGCCTGTCTTCAGTGCACTCTCCTATCTCACAGATGGGGAAACTGAGGCTGAGAAGGGGGAGGTAGGTGAATAGAGAGGCCCAGTGCAAACCTGGCTTGTCCACCGGGCCTCACCCGTCCCACCCCTCACGCAGGGTTTTAAATCCAAGGCTTTGCCATCAGGCAGACGTGGGGCTTTGGCCAAGACTCATCAGCACTCTGGGCCTCAAAGCTTTCGCTGTCCAGAAAGATCCCTGTGCAGTGTTCGGGCTGAACTCCGGCTGTTGGGAATGGAAAAACAAATAGGTGTGTTTCCCAGCCTCAAGGAGCCCATCGCCTAGGAGGAGGAACAGGTGTGAAAACAGACCAAGATACCCCTGTCCCAAACATGGCAGGGACGTGGTGGGAAGCGCAGAGTCTGTTGGCAGAGCAGAGGAAGAAGCAGGATGGCTCCAGGATGGCTTCCTGGAGGCGGTGCCCTGAGCTGTGCAGGGAGGAGCATGAAGAAGGGCAGGCAGGTGGGAGAGACCAGGGCTGGCTAAGGGTCAGGTGTGGGCAGGTGAATCAGGATGGGGCAGAGTGGGCCAAGCTGTGGAGCCGGGGTGGGGCAGGACTTCATCCAGAAAGGGACGCCTTAGGAGCTTTTAGAGTAAGGGTAAGGGAGCATGAGAGTGAGGGGAGATCAGGAGTGGGGAGCCTGGGGAGAGGGAAGCCTAGGACCTGTTTGCCAAGGGCCTTCTTTGCTCCTCACCTGTGCTGCAGCTGAGTTGCAGATCCTCTCACTGCCCAGGAAGGAGCTGAGAGCCAAATCTCACCCAAGGGCATGCGGCACGTTTCTGGCAATGCCTAGATTTGGGCTGGTCTACGGCCATAACACCCTGAACACGCTGATCTCGTCAGAACCCAAATCTGCCTGACTACAAAGCTGTGTATTTTTATCTTTTTTTTTTTTTTTTTTTGGACTCAATGCAGTGATTGCAATAGCGTAAATAAGAAAGGACAACGTCAAGGCCCTGTCCAGCATGGGGTGGAGAGAGGCACAAAGCTCCCTTAGCCCCTTCCCTGCCCATCCCCCAACACAACACCCCAACCCCCAGTGCTCACAGCCCTGCTTTCTCCACCCCAGCTGTCCAGGAAGAGCCCATTCAGGGAAGGAGGGAAGCACCTGCTCAGGCCACTTCTCTTCCTTTGTCTGGGGCTCTGCCAGGAGAAGCCAGCAGGGAAGGAGTAGTAGACGGAAAGAAAGAGAAAGGAAATTCATTCCCGCCAGCTGTCAGGAAAGAACAGTGTCCTGGAAGGCCACTCACCCTCTCCCTGGTTCCTGTGGATTTCAGAACACTGGGGCCTGGGGGAGGCCTTCATCCTTTGCCTCCTCTCATCTGAGAATCACCATACCCACCTTACGTCCTAAATCTGGGCTCTTCCCTACTTCTGACACCTCGTGACACCTTGGAAAGGGAACTATCTGCCTGGGGCCTCACTTTCAGTATTTGTATATCTGAGCATCCTCTGATGACTAGCCATGTGCCAGGTTTTATGTCCACTACCCAGAATGTTCTCAAATAATTATCTGTTTGAGCCACTTCTCTACCTCAAACAAATAGGGCACTCAGCTTTGAGAAGTATAGCAAGCTGTTAATACCATTAATCTAGGTGGTGTTCACTGCTAAATGACTTAAATTTTGCAGTATGTTTGAAAGTTTAATAACGAAATGCTGGGGGGAAAATCTTTCTTTCTCAACCTCAAATATTTAATGGTAAATACCTGATGCATTTCCATCAAAGTTAGGAACAAGATGCTGCTATGATTTAATATTTTCCTGTAGGACCTGCCAATGCAATTAGAAAAAGAAAGATGTGCCAGAGGTATAAAAGTTATAAATGAAGAGGAGAATTATCACTACTTGCAAATGATAAGACAGTATCCCTAGAAACCTCAAGAGAAGCCACTGAAAATTAGTATAAGTTATTTGTTAATTTAGTAACACAGCAAAATATTAACATACAGAAACTTACAGCTTTCTAGTATACAATCATCAATTAGCAAACATAATTTTAAAAGGATACACAATACAATAAAAAAGCTAAATACAAGTAATAAGAAATGAGTAAGAGCTATGTGAAGAAACTTTTAACACACTATGAAAGGACACAAAGGACTAGAAAAAGTTAACTATGATTACGGATATTTAGACTCAGCATCATAAGACTGACATTCTCTTTAATTTATGAATTTAACATAATCCCAATAAAAATATCAATATTTTTCCATCTATATAAGCAGATCCTAAAGTTAAATACTAAAATATGTAAGCTGGAAGAGCCAACTATGTCTGAGAAAAGACCACAGTGAGTGGTGACTATCTCTGCTGATATCAAAACATATTATAAAGCCTTAGTAATAAAGCATTGTGGTACTGGTACATGAAAAACAAGACTATTGAGTAGAAAATAATGGACAGTCTGTAAAATAAACCCAAATACATTCAGAAATGTAGCAAAGCCTGAATCTCAGATCAGTAGAGGAAAGGATGGATTACTCACTACATGGAATTATTTCAACTGGATGGATAGCTGGGGAAAAAAAGTTAATCTATACCTCATTCTTCACACCAAGATAAGTTCAAAATGTACCAAAGATTTAAATATAAGAATGAAATTCTAAAAGTAGTGAAAGGCCTAGTAAAAAGGTTACTTCTTTATAATCTCAGAGAAAGGAAAACCTTTCTAAATATGGCCCAAGATCCGGAAGCCATAAAAGAAAAGACTGGTAAACTTAAATACTTGAAATGTAAACAAAGAAATCTGCATTGCAAAAAGCACCATTTGAAACGTATACTTGCAACTCTTATTCCAAAAGGCTAATTTCCCTAACATATAAAGGACTTCTTCCATGAATAAGAAATGAATCAAAGATCCTATAGAAAAATAGGTGAGGAATATGGACAGACAATTCATACAAAAAGGAAGTGCAAATAGATTTTAAGCATACAAAGATATTTTCAACCTCATTTTTAATAAAAATGTTAATTAAAACTACTCTGACAAAGTTTCCCACTCATCAACATGGCAAAAAATTAAAACATATGATAATGCTCAGTTTTTAGGAGGTTAAATGAACAGGCACACTTACCCTTTGCTGGTTCAAATATAAATTATTGCAATCTCAATGGAAAACAATTTTTTCAACATTTCAGAAGCACACACCTTTCCCCCAACTCTGAAACTTTTAACGAAGATATACTTGTACCCCCTAAAAAATACAGAGATCTTAGCTGTAAGGCTCATTGAATTTTTGCATGTGTACACTCATAAACCCACCACCATGATCAAAATGTAGAATACTCCTGCCATCCAGTTTTCCAAAGTCGCTGTAACATTGTACACTCCTACCAGTGTAGCATGAGAGTTCCAGTTGCTCCTCATCCTCATCAACACTGGATATCATCAGCTTTCTAAATTTTGGCCTTTCTGGTGGATGCACAGTAGTAACTCATGGTTTTAATTTTCATTTTCCTGGTGAGTAATGATGAACAAGCATATAAACAATTCACACAAAAATAAATGCAAGTAGATCTTAAAACATAAAGAGATTTCAACTTCTGTCTTAATAAAAATGCTAATTGAAACCACTCTGAGAAAGTAGTACCTTTTCACAGGCCTATTGACTATATGGATATCCACTTTCATGCAATGCTTATTCAAGTCTTGTCCACTTTTTCTTCTCATTTTTAAATTCAGTCACATATTATGAATACTAATCCCTTGTCAGATATATGCAATGCAAATATTGCTCCTCTGTCTGTGGCTTGCCTTTTCACTTTGTTAATGAATCTTTTGATGAGCAAAAGTTTTTAATTTTGACTAAGTTCAATTCATTGATTGTTTTATAGCTATTGCTTTCTGTGTCCTGTTAAGAAAACTGCCTACTACAATGTCAGGAAGAAATTCTTCCATGTATGTGTGCACATGTATGTATGTGCCAAAATTTAGAAAGCTGATAATATCCAGTATTGATGAGGATGAGGAGCAACTGGAACTCTCATGCTACACTGGTAGGAGTGTACAATGTTACAGCAACTTTGGAAAACTGGATTTCCTGAAAGAAAGCACATACCTCTTCAACTATCAATTTAACTTCTAGGGATTTATTCTACAGATATACCTGCATGCACGTGAAACAAAGCGTGTCCACAATAATTCTCTGCAGCACTGTCTATGATGGTGAAAGTTAAGAAACAATTGAAATACTCATTAATAGGCAAAATGTGGCTGGACAAATGATGACCATCCAAACAATGGAATAATGTGTAGCTATAAAAATGAGCAAGGAAACTCTTTCTATATTTGACACGGAAAGATCTCTAAGATATATAATTACATGAAAAAAAGCAAGATGTAGCGAGAACAATGTAGGTAGTTGGTGATCTCTGTGTAAAAAAGATTGAACTCTGAACAACACAGGTTTGAATTGTGTGGGTCCATTTATCCACAGATTTTTTTTCAATAAATTGGAAATTTTTTTAGATTAGCAACAATTTGAAAAAACTCATGATAAACCAGGTAGCCTAAAAATATTTTAAAAAATTAAGAAAAAGTCCTGTGTTAACTTGTTTAGAAAAAAAATTAAGAAAAAGTTATGCCATAAATGCACAAAACATATGTAAATACTAGTCTATCTTATCATTTACTGGCATAAAATACATACAAATCTATTATAAAAAGCTGAACTTTATCAACACATACACACGCTTTCAGATCATACATGGTGCCATTTGTAGTTGAAATATAAACAAATGTTAATGACACAGTATTAAGTCATAAGTGCCTAAAATTGTGGCATCTACTGTATTACTGTAATAATTTTGTAGCCTCCTCTTGTTGCTATTGCAGGAAGTTCAAGTGCTGCAGGTATCTGCTTAAAATGCATGTGAGGCTAATCATCTCCATGTGTATGATTCAATCCATCTCTCCAATAAATTGCATATGGCAATACAAAGTGATCTCTTGAGGTTCTCCTGTATTTTTCATTGTGTTTAGTGCAATAGTGTAAACCTTGAATGACAACTGTAGACCTCATTTCAAGATAATGAATCTAGCTTAAGGACTATTGTGAAAAAGAAAAGGAAATTCATGAAGTTATTGTTGAGTTATGCCAGCAGGCATGAAAACCCTGCACTTTTCAAAATACCTTATCTCATTTTGAAAATACAGCTTTTATGTGGGTACAGGATTACTATAAGAAAGGTATATAACCTATAGATTCTAATATGATTCCAGAAAAGGTGAAGTCATTATGTGAAAACACAGCAAAAGAAAGTTGAAGGATCTAAAGTCAGATAATTTAATGTCAGCAAAGGGTGGTTTGATCATTTTGAAAGAAAATTGGCTCAAAAAATGTCATGATAACAGGAAAAGCAGCTTCTGCCAACCAGGAGGCAGCAGATGAGTTCCTAGATGCCATTAAGACAATCACTGAAGAGAAAGGACATCTGCTTGAACAGGTTTTTATTAATTAATTAATTAATTCATTTATTTATTGAGACAGGGTCTCACTCTGTCACCCAGGCTGGAGTACAATGGCATGATCTCAGCTCACTGAAACCTCCACTGCTTGGGTTCAAGTGATTCTCATACTTCAGCCTCCTCAGTAGCTGGGATTACATGTGCACGCCATCACACCTGGCTAATTTTTGTATTTTTAGTAGAGATGGGGTTTTGCCATGCTGGCCAGGCTGATCTCGAACTCCTGTCCTCAAGTGATCCACCCGCCTTGGCCTCCCAAAGTGCTGGGATTACAGGCGCGAGCCACCACGTCTGGTCAGTACCATGTGTAATAAGTCTTAAGAGTTCTTATGATCTCCTGATCTAGAGGCTGAATTAGAAACGTTGTGTTTAGGAGCAAGTTGAACACATGGAGTTCTAGGTGGCCAGGGATATTGTCCAATATCAAAAGAACTTTAAAAGGCAGTTTTTCAGGGACAAAATATTCAACCAATCCAGAAAAAGGGTTCTAGTTTTCCAGGCCTTCTTGTTGTACAAAGACTACCAGCTGGTGTTAATCTTTTCCCTTCAAGACTTGGGAGTGAGCAGCTTTACAGGTAAGGGTAGTCCTGATCATAAACCTGACTTAGTAGAGTGGAGTAGAGTGGTGAAACTCTACTTAGTAGAGTAGAGTGGTGAAACCCCATCTCTACTAAAAATACAAAAATTAGCTGGACGTGGTGGTGGGCACCTGTAATCCCAGCTACTAGGGAGGCTGATGCAGGAGAATTGCTTGAACCCAGGAGATGGAGGTTGCAGTGAGCTGAGATCACTCCACTGCACTCCAGCCTGGGCGACAGAGCAAAACTCTGTCTCAAAAATAAAGGGAAAAAAAAGACTCTTTACACATTACACATGGTACTGTACGGAAAAGATTGTCAACGCTAAGGAAGAGAACTTCTATGAGAGAACATCATGAGAATCTGGAAGGATTACATAGTTGAAAATGCCATCATTGTTACAGAAAAAGCTGTGAAAGCCATCAAGCCTGAGGCAATAAATTCCCACTGGAGAAAACGGGGTCCAGATGTTGTGCATGACCTCACTGGATTTACCACAGAGCCATTCAAGGAAATAATGAAAGAGATTGTGGATATGCAAAAAAGGTGTGTAGGAGTGAAGAGTTCAAAATATGAATCTTGGCTGCTCACAGTGGCTCATACCTGTAATCCCAACACTTTGGGAAGCCAAGGTGGGTGGATTGCTTGAGCCCAGGAGTTCAAGACCAGCCTAGACAACATGGTGAAACCCCATTTCCACAAAAAATACAAAAATTAGACAGGCGTGGTGGTGCACACCTGAAGGCCCAGCTACTTGAGAGGCTGAGGTGGGAGCATCACTTGAGCCCAGGACGTCGAGGCTACAGTGAGCCATGATCATGCCACTGCACTACAGCCAGGGCAACAGAGCAAGAGCCTGCCAAAATAATAATAATAATAATAATAAAGATACGAATCTTGAAGAAGCTCAAGAGCTAATAGACATCACACTAGAGGAATGAACAGAAGACAGCTTGATGGAGACGAGTGCTTCTGAAGCAATGCCAGACAATGAGGACGAAGACATAGAAGCAGCAGCACCAGCAAACAAATTGACATTAGACAATCTGGCAGGAGGGTCCAATTATTCAAGACTGCTCTTGACTTCTTTTATGACATGAACCCTCCCATGATTCAGGCACTGATATTAAACCACATGGTCAAAGGAGAATTGGGTACCATATAGAAACAATTTTAGAGAAATGAAAAAGCCAGACAGAAATTACGATATATTTCTATAAAGTTACACTGAAGGTGCCTGCCTGCCTCTCGTCTTCCCTTCCACCTCCACCACCACTTCCACCTCTGCCACCTGAGATAGCAATGCCAACCCCTCTTCTCCCTCCTCCTCTTCAGCCTACTCAACATGAAGATGAGGATAGACTTTTTTTTTGGAAACACAATCTTGCTCTGTCGCCCAGGCCTTGGCTCACTGCAACCTCCATCTCCCTGGTTCAGCCTCCTGAGTAGTCGGGACTACAGGCGTGCACCACCACACCCGGCTAATTTTTGTATTTTTAGTAGAGATGGGGTTTCACCACGTTGGCTGGGCTGGTCTCCAACACTTGACCTGTCCGCCTCAGCCTCCCAAAGTGCCGGGATTACAGGCATGAGCCACCATGCCTGGCCGAGGATAGACTTTTATAATGATTCACTTCCACTTAATGAATAGTAAATATGTTTTCTCTTCCTTATGATTTTCTTTTTAAAAGTTTAATTGAAAAATTTTTTTTGGAGACGGGCTCTCACTATGTTGCCTGGGCTGGTCTCGAACTCTTGGCCTCAAGTGATCTTCCTGCCTGGGCCTCCCAATGTGCTGGGATTACAGGCACGAGCCATTGTCTCCAGTCAGTTTCCTTAATAACATTTTCTCTAGCTGACTTTATTGTGATAATTTAGTATATAACACATATAACATGTAAGATACATATTAATTGACTTTATGTTATCGGTAAGGCTTCTGGTCAGCAGAGTTAAGTTTTGGGGGAGCTGAAAGTTATATGTGGATTTTCAACAGTGCAGAGGTCAGCGCCCCAGCCCTCACGCTCTTCCAGGTGTAAGTATGTATATATAAATAATTTTGGAAAAGACACTGCAGCAACTGCTAACAGCAATTACCTCCTAGTGGAGGAACTGAGTGACTGGAAGCTGGGATTGACAGGCAGACTGTCCACTGCAGGTCCTTTGCTTCCGAAATTTAAACTGTCCAACTGCATGAAGGTTTTGTCTAAATATAAGTACTTATTTATAAATAGGTCTAAGTTATTCTAAGTGGGTAGAGTTGTATGCATATGGATATTAGTGGGCGAGGGTAATCCAGAGGAAGGAACAGCCGGGGCAAAGGCATGTAGGAGAGAAAGCTGGCTGCAAAGCCTCCTGTGCCTGGGGACAGTGGCAGCACTTCACAAACATTGCACAGGGCTCATCAGGCCTCCATGTTGCATTCCGATCAGCGGGAGCATTTCACAGTCCCAGGTACAAGCTCTGTTTGGACAGGCCTGTGGCACTGAGTCAGCACTGAGCTGAGGTACTTTATCTACTCTGTTTCATTTACACCTTGTTCCAATCCCAAAGAGGTCTTAGGAATGATGTCTACTGGACAGAGAAGAATGAAGCTCAGAGAGGTTAAATAACTTGCCCAAGGTCACAGAGCCATGAAGCAGCCTGGGTGGACCTAGGGCTGTGTATTACTTCCTTTCCAGAATTCTACAGATCAGAGTGGGAAAAGGTGGGGAGTGGGTGGAAAGAGTTAAGCACCCAAGAGTGAGCAGCCAGGCTCTTCCCTGCATTTTCTTGGCCAGCCCCTCCTGCTTCTATCCAGGTTGTTATCTGGCCTAGGCCCCATCCACAACCCCCACTGGCCCCCACACTGGCCGAAGGCAGGAAAGAGGCACAGATGGCAGGCGGGGACGAGGCCCCCAGCCAGGCTCACCCAGCTGTCGCTTTGGAGAGCACCATGCATCTCGCCCTCTTCCTCCTCCATTGAACAATTGGGAGCTGGCCAGCCTGGCCCCAGCTGTTCCGTCTCCCTGGTCCAGGGCTCCTACCGACCCAAGCTTCAGGAGGTTCTGTCTCCAGGGGAGGAGAAGCACAGAGTTTCAGAATATCAGAGCTGGCAAGACCTCAGAGGACAACAGGCCCAACGTCTCATTTTACAGATGGGGAAACTGAGGCCCAGAAAGGCAAAGGAACTCACCCAAGGTTACAAAGAAGCAGGCAGAGAAGCTAGGTTTCCTAACTGCCAGTGAAGCCTTAGGAGTTTGGGGAGCCCCACAGGAATGAAGGGTGCTCAGGTCTATTGCACTGCTCGCTCCCCACCAACTTTCGGCCACACAGTTCTGTCTGTCCTGATTTTAAACAATAATATTCCCCTCCGATTTTATTTCCAAGGTCTTTAATCTGAATGGGGCCACAGACCCTGTTAGCAGGTTTGTGAGCTTGGGTAGGAGAAAACTTACATCTATATTTTCACTAGCCTCTAACTGAAATCTCACATTTCCTTTGTGTATAAATGTAGGCAGCAAACCCCAATAGGATTGGTTGAAGTTATAATGTGTTCACCAACAGATATCACAGATAGTTTCAGATCACTTCTGCTACTGTTATCTCAAAATATTTATGCTCATCATGACTTTGAAATTAGAGTCGTTACTGTGTCCTACACTCAATCATGGTGCGTAATGCATTGATAGAAAAGCACTTGTACTACTACAGCACAGTTCTGGTATATATTTTGGTAACTGTATTTCCTTTTTTTTTTTTTTTTTTGAGACAGGATCTCATTTTGTCACCCAGGCTAGAGTGTAGTGGCATGAGCAGGGCTCACTGCAGCCTCGACCTTCCCGGGTTTGAGTGATGCTCCCACCTCAGCCTCCCAAGTATCTGGGACTACTAGCATATGCCACCACACCTGGCTAATTTTTTTGTATTTCGTAGAGATGGTGTCTTGCTGTGTTGCCCAGGCTGGTCCCAAACTCCTGGGCTCAAGCAATCCTTCCACCTTGGCCTCCCAAAGTGCTGGGATTACAGGTGTGAGCCACTGTGCTTGGCCTGTGTTTCATATAATTGGCTTCTTTTGTAATCCTATTTTGTATACTTAAAAACTTTATTCTGTGAAGGGGTCTATGAGTTTTTCTAGACTGCCAGAAGGATCTATGCCTGACTCCCCTAAAAGTTAATCTGTTTTATTTGAATAAAATTATTCAGTGTTAAAAACTAAAGTTTGTGAACTTTTGTACTCCGTCTGTGACCTCATAACATTAAGGCAGAATTCTCACGAGATAAATGAGCAAACCGGGGTGCAGGGGGAGTGGACCCTAGGTGGGGAGGGTGCATCAGAGCCCAGCAAGCCAGGATCACACCAGCAGACTTGCCTGAAAGGTTTGCCCTGAGCCAGGCACCTTCCAGGCTTTATGTAACACCTCACTGAATCCTCAGAACAGCCTCGGGGTTAGGACTAGCATGGCTCTCATTCTGCAGCAAAGAAAATCGAGGCACAGATCAGTTAGATAACTTGCCCAAAGAACATGGCTGGCAAATGGTAGAATCAGGATTGAAAGCCAGGCCAGCTGATGCAGACCCTGCACACCTAACCACTGGGCACACTGCCTCCCTGTCCAGGTAGATGGAAGCCTCTCACGGGAGGTCTCTAAGGTGTTGCTGTTGTCTGGGTGCTTCTCTTCGTGGGGGAAGGAGGAGTGGGAAATGGGATGGTTCTGAAGCATTTGCTGCCAGGATCAATCATCTGACACATGGGGCACTAACTAGCTGTGCAACCCTGACCAAGTGTCTTGCCCTCTCTGGGCCTCCGTGTCTCCATCCATAAATTGCAGTTTTAAGCACTACCCTTCCATACCTTCCACCTCTCATGCTCACCTGACGACCCACTTGGAAACTCAGGCACAGGTTGCTTAGCAACTGGAATCAAGGTCTTGGCTGAGTGGAATGGAAAGCGGGGAGACAAGAAGTGCTATGTGATGCTGATGTCACAGAGCTGTCTCTTGACATGTGAGGCTGTGAATGCTGGGATCAAGCCTTCTTCCTCCCACACCCCTCCATCAAGTCAAGAGCCTTGGGATGGGAGCCGGTGGTGGGAGGGTGGGGTGGTGGTGGGGGTGGTCAGGGACATGAGGAAGGCCATCTGGAAATGGAAACTGCCCTAAGGACTAAATCAGGCCTGAAGTTTCTAAGGCAGGACAAACAGGCAGCCATTGTTCTGGAAGCTGCCAGGAGAAAGGTCAGTGGTAGGAGCCTTGGCCAAGGCCTCTGGGCCCCAACTGCCCCCAGGGCGAAGCTCTGTTTCAAGCCAGGCAACCTTAGTTCCACTCCCCACACCCCTCCTGCACCCTAAATCATTTTTGTTCTTTGAAGTGCTGAGAGTCACTGACGCATGAGGAGGGTGCTTCCAAAGCTACAGGCTTGGATGAGACACAACAGCAAGTCACTGCCTGGCCTCCTGTTGGGGGGCTTGGGGATGGCTGCCCTTTGTGGAAAGATCTCCTGCAGACTGAAATTCCACTATTATCAACACATTCCTTTGGGTCTCAAGAGTTTGGTCTCCTTAAATCTCACCCTAACCTCCATCAAATGCAAATTCCTTTGGTAAAGGAAAGCCATTGTTATCATCAACACCTTAGTAGATGTGAGTTTGGACTCGGAGAAGTGGCTGAGGGCAAGGATTCTGGGGAAGGGGGCCAGAGGGTGTCCAGGCATGTCATGCAACCTTGGATAAGACACTTCTCCTTTTTGGGATCAGGACTTGTCGTGGGCACAACAAGGTGGTTGGAATATATGATCCCTGGGGTCCCCTCTGACTCTGGCATTGTGTTAATGGAAGACTGGGACTGGGGCACTGGGGAGGTGGGCTGGTGAGAGGCATGGACTGTGGGGACTGTGTGGCTTCAGCCTGGCTCAGAGCACAGAGCTCATGTTCATCCAATGGGGCTGTGCCTCCGTCTGAGGCAGCTAGACCCCACAGAGCCCCCGTCTCAATTCCAGCACCGCTTTCTCCCACCAGCCTGGGTCTTTTAATAACAGAAGCAATATAGCTCAGATTTGTTGAGCACTTGCTCTATGCCAGGCACTGCGATAAAACCTTTACATGCCTTCCCTCATTAAACCCTGGCAAGCAGTCCAACTCCAGATAAACAGGCAGGCTGGCTTGAGAGGGGCACCACCAGGCTCCATGGCAGCCCTGGACCCTCCCTAGAATCCCTCACCTCCAGGAGCCCAGCCTGGCATGGCCACCCCAGTCATGCCTCCCTGGAGGCCCCACACCACCATCCCTGTACCCTTTTAGGCACAAATGACTTGCCTATGGGTGCCTTCCCCTCGACGTAGCTCACTGCTAGGAATACTCAGGGACTGTGCCTGACAACAGTAGCAGGAAGGCCAAAGACAAGGCTCCCACTTGCTGGCCACAGGCTCCAAAGCTCACCAAAGCTAACAGGCTATTGCTAGGATGGGGAGGACTAGAGATGGGTAACAGTCCTTGGTATCACCATGGCTCCCATTTACTAGCACATACTATGGGCCAGGCTATGTGCTAAGCGCTTTTGACAGCACCTTATTTAATCATCGCAGCACCCTGAGAAGCATGCACTATTATTATTTCACAAACAGGGAAACTGAGAAGCAGATGTTAGATGCCTAGGGTTTCACAGCTGAGGGGTGGAGCTACAACTTCCAAAGGTATGGGAGGCTCCAGGCCCTAGAAGGAAAATGGGTAGCAGATCAAGCAGACTGGCCGATGCTTCAGAGGCCAGGGCAGTGCCTCTGGGCAGAGTTAGGGCCCATGGCTTGACTTCACAGAGTCCTAGGGAACCAGCTACTATAATTTTACTATAATTTCCAGCCTCCCTGGCTCTGCAAGAAATGAGAGGGATTGAGCCAGGAAGACAGCTCAGCTGTAGACCCTGGCCCAAGGCAGAGGGATGGATTCTTTGACCTCCCATGATGCCCACCAGCCAGGCTGCATCTTTGGTCACCTGGACTCCAAATCCAGAGAATGCGCATCCCATAACCTTGCAATAAAATAAGAGTGCAACACTTCCATTTCTGCTGAAGGGCTTGCCTTCACTTTCCTAAAAAATCAGCAGCCATTCTTCCAAAAAAGGAAAAACACAAAGCAAGGCTGTCAATCTCGGGCCTCAGACAAATGAAATAAAGTTGCGACTTTTCTCTTTGAGAGCATAATTCTCCTCCCTTTTCCAAAGTCACTTACTGTACATTCAGGCTGTCACGGGCTTTGAGATGCAAATTGCACCAAGCGGAAGGCAGCCTGAAGAACAAAGAACGATTGAGGAAAGATCTGAGAAATGGATTTGGAAAAGGCTCTCTGAATTCCCTTGGAGAGGCGGAGACCTCACTGCAGAGCAGTGATGAAGATTCAGGCTTTTTTTTGTTTTTTGTTTTTCTGAGGGAGAGAAGGTTTGAGGAGCTCAGTGCTGATTGTGGGGGAGTGATGGGGTGTTACAGAAATCTGGAATGGGAATGAAGGCTTTGGGTGAGCAAACAAAATATTATTTCATTACAGTCCTCAGTACCGAGCTGGGCACCTTTCCTCCCAATCCTTCTTTTAATATTAGGCCTCAGACATGATGTGAGCTATGGAGCTAACTGATCCACCAACTTCTAGATTCAACTCCAAAGTTAAGAACAGGTGGGCCATGCAATATCATTCTAAGGGCTTTCAGGGGAGGATGCAGCCCCTTTCAGTCTGGGCAGCCCCTGTAGGGTGCTGCATTCTCCCTAGGATCTGGTGGGGATGAGCTGCCAGGATCAGCAAAGAAGAGACCCCAGCTCAGGGTAGATGGGCACCTGCCTCTGTGACTTGGCCACAGGTCAGCCCAATGGCCCCTTGGCTGAGGATCTACTGCGAGCCAGCCCCCGTGCAAACCAGATACGTTTCCCACCCCTGGGGGCTCTCAATCCAAGAGAGGCAGCCAACTGGACTATAAACTCCAGGTGGTCAAGACTTGGGGTTGGCTTCCTCTTTGGTTGAGGAACTCTGACTGAAACCTAGCAGGCATTCAATACCCATCTGTTGGATGGATGGGTGGGTCGGTGGGCCAGTTTTGCCTCCTGACCTCTGGAGTGATGCTATCTTGTCTGGACCTCTCCTCCAGGACCCCACCCCTGCTTCTCCTTGCCAACTAGAATTGTTGCTTCATTCCTTCAGACAGTAAGCTTCCCCAAGATCTGCTGCACTTGTATGGAGTTTGGAAACATCTATTCTCTTGGCTTCCAAAAGAGATGGACACACGGGGTGTCAGCTCATCAGAGAGGTGTAATAAAGTGCTGATGGAATTAATGTTCAAGGAAATCCTCTAAGACATCCAAATGGCAGTAATAATAATACAAGGCACATTTATAGAAATGCTCCCCTCTAATCCTCTGTAAGGTGGGCAGGCACATGACTGGGAGAGCCCTGGGCTAAATTCTGACTCTGCTCCTTGTGGGCTGTGACTTTTCTGAGCCTCTGTTTCTTTATCTGTAAAACGGGGAGAATAAGTATACTTTCATCGTAGAATTTGAGGTGAGATTCAAACAGAGCAGGTACTTTAGATCCTCAAAATTTCCTCAGGCCACACTATTGTGGCGGGGAAGGAGAATGCACCACCCCAGCCCCAGAGACCCGGTGTACAGCTGGGACTGAGAATGGCTGGATTATAGGGAGAACCCAGACTCTTGATATCTAGGCCAGGTTTCTTCTCTTTCTGCCAGGTGCCAGTTGGGGTAGCAGGTAGCTCTGGTTCTAACCCTGGTCTTCCTGTGGCCTGGATCTGGAGATGGCAGGCAGTCCTGGTGAAGTGCGACAGGAAAGGGGTGGCGCCCCTGGGGAGGCCCCAGTGGTTAATCAGGCTGCTGGGCACAATGCCTGCTCTCTGGAATACTCATAAGGCCTCTCCAGCTGTGCCAGGCAATCAGGGTGCTGATTGCTCCCCCATCTGCAGCTTAACATTCCACTCCAGAGAGCTGGCGGCTGAATGTTAACTAGGGGAAAAAGCAGGCACTGGCCTTCACAACGGCAGCGTGAATAAGAGACCTGGGGAAGACAGAGCCACTCCTTCGAGATCTGCCAGCCAGAACTTATCTGTTTACCAGCATCATGGGCGGTGGAAAGAATCGTGGATTCAGAAATAAGTGAGCTGGTTTGGGGTCCACACTGTATGCCCGGCTCTACCCACCTGCTCAGAGGATCAGTGAACACAGAGTTTGCTGGAACTCGAGAGTGCTGTACAAAGGCAAAGCATCATCACGGTTGTTGTTTGTAGTTGTTGTGGACATGACTTCCTACTCTGCAGAAGAATTTTTAATCATAATTACGGAAATCTCAAGCAAGCTGGCTTTGGAGGAAACCGAGCAAGGAGAGAAAAGCTCTGTGGAAGGTTCTGAGCCTCCCTCAGGAGGTGTGGCCTCGGGGCAGGGATTTGGGGATCCTGGGCAGGTGCTATTCGCTTCTGGCCCAAATCTCTTAGAAAAGCAAGCAAGGAATGAGAGGAGACGCTCGATAGTAGAGGGAAAAAATTTAGAGAAGAACTAAGACAATTCTCTGCGGCCTGCTGTTTGCTCAAGACAAAAATCTAGAGCCATTCAGCGTAGGGACAACACTGTCCCACCATCAGTTAATAGCTCATAACTAACGCTCAAAGTGATGATTTGCAGTCACCGAGAAACGGCCAAAATCTTTTCTGTGTTTGAATTGAATACAGGAAAGCTGTTTTCAGGGAAATTTCTATCAAACTGAGGGGGTGAAAACTGGAGCTAAAATAATCTGACCCTTCTCCTTCCTTGAAAATCGGCTAGCGTGGAACATCTCCACCGTTGCCAGATCAACGAAGGGTTCCGCATTGGGCCTGACTGCCTCCCTCTCCCAGCACCCCCTGCACCAACCGGGAGGCTGTCCCACGCTTGCAGGCCCAGCCCTGGCCACAGGGGGCGGTAGAGGGACGGCCGTGGCCTGGGCGGCAGGGAAAGCAGGTGTTGGCTCCAATACCTAAGCCACTCCACTTTGGAGGCGGGACCCTTCGTCCCACAGTCCCCAGACTCGGGGTCCTGCCTGAAACTACTTGAGCCTCGCAGATCAAGGAGCTGCCTTACCCTCCCAGGGAGTCAAGAACCCACCCCACCCCTCGCCATGCCTTCACTATGGGTCCTGCAGTTCTGTTTCAACTTTCTGCGGCGAGCCCATATTCAGGTGTTACTCTGGGAGGAAACATTTGCAACATACATTAGGGAGGGCTGATGTTCAAGGAAGATGAAGACATTCATCTGGCCAGAGGGCAGCAGGCAAACCGAGCGGATGGGGCCCCTCTAGTCCATACCGGTGCACACACTACACGGAGCCCCTCTCCGGCCTGCAGGGCCTCTGAAACTTCAGGGGCTCCCTCTTCACATCAGCGAATTGCCTTTATTTTTTCGAAAGTACAAAACGTTAAGTACTCGTAAGAAATTTAGATCGTATAGCTAAGGGAAAAGAAAATTACAGAGCACTCATGCTCCCAATACTTGGGAGATAACATAACTTTTGACATTTGATGTATATTCTTTCAGTCGCTTCCAGATAGGTAAATAGTTTTTGTTTTTGTTTTTGAGACGGAATCTCCTTCTGTCGCCAAGCTGGAGTGCAGTTCCGCGATCTCGGCTCACTACAACCTCCCCCTCCCAGGTTCACGCAATTCTCCTGCCTCAGCCTCCCAAGTAGCTGGGATTATAGGCACGCACCATCACGCCCAGCTAATTTTTGTATTTTTAGTAGAGACGGGGTTTCACCATGTTGGCCAGGAATGTCTCGATCTCTCTTTCTCTCTCTCTCTTTTTTTTTTTTAGACGGAGTTTCGTTCTTGTTGCCCAGGCTGGAATGCAGTGGCATGATCTTGGCTTACTGCAACCTCTGCCTCCCGGGTTCAAGCAATTCTCCTGCCTCAGCCTCCCGAGTAGCTGGGATTCCAGGCATGTGCCACCATACCCAGCTAATTTTGTATTTTTAGTAGAGATGGGGTTTCTCCATGTTGGTCAGGATGGTCTCAAACTCCTGACCTCAGGTGATCTGCCGGCCTCGGCCTCCCAAAGTGCTGGGATTATAGGGGATAAATATTTTTAATGTGATTAATCATATATTGCATTTCTTCACGTAACAGTGTATCATATAAATAGTTTTCTCTTGTTAAATATTACTCTGCATCTCTGGTCCTCAGTGTATGGTCTGGGGGCCTCTGGAGATCCCCGAGACCATTTTGTGCAGTCCACTGGGTCAAAAGTATTTTCCTAATAATAAGACATTATCTGCCATTTCACTCTCCTTCTCTCTCGAGTGTATAGTAGGGTTTTCCAAAGGCTGCATAATGTGTGCTATGCAAAGCCAGCCAGCTGTCTTCTAATAAGCCAGACTAATATTAAAGAGATTTGCAAAAGTGTAAAATGATACCATTCTTCTCATTAACTTTTTTGTCTTAAAAAAAGTTATTTTTAATAAAAATGTTTTTCAGGAGAACATGAAACAGACTTATGATTATGTAAGTTAATAAATACATATTTTAAAATTCCTTCATTTTTATTTTGAATATGCTAAATATTGATAGATATAACCCATATAAACAAAAGTTCTTTGGGATCCTCGATAATCATTAAGAGTGGAAAGTGATCCCGAGACGGAACGCTGGAGAACAGGACTGCTCTACAGCATCATTTTAATGACTACATAGTGTCCCTTTGTGTGGCTCTTCCCTAATTTGTTTACCGCATTTCCCGATTGACAGACCTGCAAGTTCTTTCCAACCTTTCACTATCATAAAAACGCTGCACATTCAGTACTCACGTAAAGTGAAAACTTCTTGAAATGAGAGAAAACAACAGAAATCAGTTGGTAGTGTGAGTTGTCACAATGAGTGTATGATTACTCAAGTTAAACAAAATGTATTACAGCATGTGAACAAATAAAGTTAAAAAAAGATGTATATCAAATACACCTTATATGTATGTATATATAGCATATTTCTATCTCTAGAGAGAGAGACAAACTCTGTAAAGAGCACTTTCTTTTCTGCTGTCCATGAAGTGTTTACAAAATGTGTTCATATTCTAGACCAGTGCTACTGACAGTGTAAAACATTTCGTTACCATTACAGAAATTGAGAGGAAGCGTTTAGAAACATTTAAGCAATTTGACAGAGAAAATTTATTTTTATTGAATATAATTTAAAAATTGAGGCTTGTAAAAATAATCGAGTACTAAAAAATGCTGCACACATATTTTTTAAATACACTTGGGAATATTTCTGTAGGATGGATTCCTAAAGTGGAATTGCTAGGTCAGTAGACATGCACCTTTAAATATTAATAGAAATTGCCAACTTGCCTCGTTTACATCTTACCAAGAGTGTATTTGAGCAGCTGCTCTCTCACACCTTTGGCAATACTGATGATTATTACTCTTTTAAATCTTTTCCAATTAGTAGGTTAAAATATATATTTTGCCTTCTATGAATTGCTTATTCATATCTCCTTCCCTCCCTCCCTACCTCCTTCCCTCTCTCCCTTCTTTCTCTTTCTCTCTCTCTCTCTCTTTCTTTCTTTCTGACAGAGTCTCGCTCTGCTGCCCAGGCTGGAGTGCAGTGGGGTGATCTCGGCTCACTGCAAGCTCCACCTCCTGGGTTCACACCATTTACACCACCATTCACCGGCCTCAGCTTCCTGAGTAGCTGGGACTACAGACGCCTGCCACCACACCTGGCTAATTTTCTTTTTGTATTTTTAGTAGAGACGGGGTTTCACTGTGTTAGCCAGGATGGTCTTGATCTCCGGACCTCTTGATCTACCCACCTCCGCCTCCCAAAGTGCTAGGATTACAGACGTAAGCCACCACGCCCCACCTTTTCTCCCTTTCTTTCCTTCCCTCCCTTCCCTTCCTTCCCTTCCTTCCCTTCCCTCCCTTCCCTCCCTTCC
>NC_045439.1:141847636-141851613 GCF_002776525.5 Piliocolobus tephrosceles | reverse complement strand
GCTTCCTTCCTTCCTTCCTTCCTTCCTTCCTTCCTTCCTTCCTTCCTTCCTTTCTTTCTTTCTTTTGAGCTAGAATCTTGTTCTGTCACCCAGGCTGGAAGGCAGTAATGCGATCTTGCCCACTGCAACCTCCGCCTCCTGGGTTCAAGCAATTCTCCTGTCTCAGCCTCCCAAGTAGCTGGGACTACAGGCACATGCCATCACGCCCAGCTAATTTTTGTATTTTTAGTAGAGACGAGGTTAGGTTTCACCATATTGGTCAGGCTGGTCTCGAACTATTGACCTCAGGTGATCCACCCACCTCGGCCTCCCAAAGTGCTGGGATTTACAGGCATGAGCCACCACGCCCAGCCTCTTTCTTTCTTTCTTCCTTCCTTCCTTCCTTTCTTTGAGACAGGATTTTTCTCCATTGCCCAGGTTGGAGTGCAGTGGAGTGATCCTTCCGAATGTGTTAGAGCAGCTGTGAGCCTTTGCGAGGTTGATCAGCAGAGTAGATAACTTTCCCAAAAAAGTAACCAAACATCCTTAACATGTTGTGTGGTTCACTAGAAGCTTCACATCTATTATCTCACTTAAGGCCAACATGGCAGATGTAGGCAGAGGAGGATTTCTGATCCTGCTTTTACCATTACAGGAAAATAAAGGTCAGAGAAGTGAAGTGACATATGCATGGTCCCAAATCTGGCAAGTGCAGAACCCAGACCTCCCACCACCAAGTGCATGCTCCTCGGACCTCTCTTGTGCATCAGGTTCTGTTGTCAGTGTCCCTGCAGCTGCCTCTTTGGTGGAAAGGAAGATCTGGTCTAAGCCTTTTCCAAATCTGCTCCCCCACTGTGGGTAGGAGAGACTGGAAAAATCCATCCTCCACCACCAGCTGACAGTGAATTTTGAGAACCAAGGCTTCCTTCCACATGCACCTCTTCCTCCCCCTGAGCGATTTGGCGGAGGGTGGGAGTGGGGATGAGTCAAGCTGGGAAGGGGGAACTCAGCCATAAACAAGTGGGACTGACAGCGAGCACTTTCCCCGAAGCGCGTGACCTCCCACAGGCCTCCAGGGACTCTGCCTGAATGGCTTTGGCTTAAAAATTTCATGATCTAGGCTTTGCAGATTTAATCTGTTATATTCACGTAAGCAGCTGCAGAAAGGGGAAATCTTTAGCTAGGAGGTGGAGGATGGGGAAGAAGGTAAATTATTTCCAGTCTCTCAGTGGAGAGCAATTAAAAAAAAACATGAGTGCGCCGGGCACGGTGGCTCATGCCTGTAATCCCAGCACTTTGGGAGCCGCGGTGGGCAGATCACCTGAGGTCAGGAGTTCGAGACCAGCCTGACCAACATGGTGAAACCCCATCTCTACTAAAAATACAAACATTAGCCGGGTACGGTGGCACACGCCTGCAATCCCAGCTACTCGGGAGGCTGAGGCAGGAGAATTGCTTGAACCTGGGAGGCAGAGGTTGCATGAGCCGAGATCACGCCATTGCACTCCAGCCTGTACGACAGAGCAAGACTCCATTTCAAAAAAAAAGGGTATAAGTTTTGCAGTTGCTCAGTGTATAATACTTGTGGCTGGGTCTCCATCCCTCCTGGCTCCAAACCAAGAGGACACTCAGGACACAGAGTGATAGAGCTAGACCTGGTCTTGGACATCAGAGTGTTCCACTCCTTCAGGGAATGGAACCTTGTATACACCAAGGGAACGGCTTGTCCAAGTGCACACCTTTAGGGAAGCTCTGCAAAGAGATCTCAGGTCTCCCGGATCCAGGGCCTGTACTTGTTCTGTTGAATCTCAGGAAAATCCTGGAGAAGGCATAGCCGCCAGATGCTTGATGAGCAAGTAAAAGGTGGGAACTCGGAGAGAAGTAGGGTCAACAGGCCTAGGAGAGACCAAGGATGGCTCCCCTGCCCTGGAGCTGCCCGTGGAGTGAAGGTAGGGGCCACCTACCTGCTCCAGGGGGATGACGAGGAAGGAGCCGCCCCCTGCGCTCTCAGTGACGATGGCCAGGAAGCGGGCGTTGACGGCACAGAAGTGGTTGTCATGCACATTCTTCGTGATGGGGATCCCATCGAAGCAGTGCTCCCGGTTGGCCACCTTCCCGTAGACATTCCGGAACTTGGAGCTACGGTATTGCGGACGCCAGGACATCTGTAAGTGGTCAGGAGAGACAAGGGTCAGGCTGGGCCCTGTGCCATGAAGGGCCTGGGCTGGGCTGTGGGGGGAGGGAAGCTGCGGCTCAGAGGTGCAGCAGGTGAGCAGGTCCTGGGTCCCCCGTCAGGAAGAGGTGGAAAGGAAGAAGCATCCAGGAATTCAGGGCACACTCATAGGCCCAGCCCGTTCTAGTGGGTTTAATCTTTGAATAAAATCTTACAAGAACAAAGATTGGCATAGGGGCTTTTGGTACACAGGCCCACCCCACTTTCTAGAAAGGCTGTAGGGTCCTTTTACTACCCAGGAACCTATCATGCGATAGAGCAAAGCAAGAACACAGACAGACTCCCTCCTGAGTATCCGCAACTGTGCTCGGTTCAGTATGGGAGGTGCAGACAGCAGAGGCCAGTGTTCACCAAGATTGAGGACAAGGCCCACAGCAGGAGTGGGGTGGGGAGATGTCTCTCCGTGTGCAAGAAGGCAACCCCCCACCCACTGTCATCCTCTCGGATTATCTAGCATTTCTGATCCACAGGCACACCCTCAGAAAACTCTGAGTCCTGGATGTTATCATCACATCATCAGGCACAGAGAGGTTAAGTGACTTGTCCAAGGCTACACAGCTAAGTAGGGCCATGAACATAGGTCTCCTGACTGGAAATCCGAGACTCCTCCTATGCCAGATTACCCGTTGAAGCAAGGTTTCTCAGCATGTGGCCCACAGATCACCCGTATCAAAGTCATCTGGGGTGGGGGAAGTCGCTGGGCTTCCTATGTCATTCATAAGAAATGCTGATTCCTGGGTCCCAATCTAGACCTACTGAATCCAATATTTTGAGGATGCAGCCCAGGAATCAGTACTTTTCCATCACAGCTAGAGAGTCTCATGTGATGACAAAGCACACAATTAAAGCCATCTGGATTGCTGAGTCACTACATGAGGCATTGCTGTCTTGGAGCACTTACAGAATCCATAGCAGACTTTGCATGAGTGACAAACTTTTGTTACATAAGCCGCTATGATTCTGGAGTTAATTTGTTATTACAGCATATCCTAGCCTGTTCTAACTGATATACTTTGTATAGTTTTTTTTTGTTTGTTTGTTTCTTTTTGTTTGTTTGTTTTTGAGACGAGGTCTCCCTCTGTCACCCAGGCTGGAGTGCAGTGGCGCGATCTCGGCTCACTGCAACCTCTGTCTCCCAGGTTCAAGTGATTCTCCCACCTCAGCCTCCTGAGTAGCCGGGATTACAGGGACCCACCACCATGCCCGGCTAATTTTTGCATTTGTAGTAGAGACAGATTTCACCACGTTGGTCAGGCTGGTCTTGAACTCCTGACCTCAGCTGATCCATCTGACCCGGCCTCCCAAAGTGCTGGGATTACAGGCGTGAGCCATGGTGCCGCCCGGCCTGCATTTGATTTAAATCAAGCCAAGAGCTAAGTTACAAAGGCCTCTTTATTGAAGGAAGAAGTTCAGAATCCAGAAGGACAATCCCAGGGAAGTCACTCCTCACCTTCAGGCAAATCCTCTTCCACCAGTTCTCTGGGCCCCAACCCCTGCCTCTCCACTGCCTCTTCTCCACTTCCCAAGGTTGCCCTCCATCCCACTGGGCCAGTCTCCCTGCTCTCTACTCCTCCCGACTTCCCTGTCTTTGCCCACGCTGTGTCCCTGTCCCTCCCGCCTTCTCTCTCTGCTGAGTTCTGCCCCAGACTGTCTGGATAAAGTCATGCTGGAGAGGCAAGAGTCAGGCTGGGAGGCTGGTGGGTCACTGCTCTTTTCCCTCCCCAGGCTGACTGTGTGCCCTCAGGCAAGCCCCTCCCGTCCCCAG